>NC_056741.1:1629071486-1629373986 GCF_019279795.1 Protopterus annectens | reverse complement strand
TTCTCGTAATCTACAGTGAGATTAGAGGACACCAGTACAAATGCTGCTGCATGAAGCAAACATTGCAAAACAGCATTCACAGAAAGATTTTGGAGTTTTGTTTCACACTCCACCTTCAATGGTTAATCCTATGCCCCCCCCCCCCCCCATGCTTATTATAATCACTATGGAAAGCACTGTACCATTGGAAAAAGATTATTTAACCCAGTAAAGCTCAATCTTATTTTGCAGAAGTGTGGTTTTATATGCTTTTATATCAGATTGCTGCTCTTGTATGGTGGCTGTTCCATTTACTGTCCTACTCCCATTTTTCAGGTGTGACTCAATGTCTGATTGGTTGCATGCCTTGGCTAGAGCTATATAATGTATTGATGGAGTTTCCGGGACTCAAATGCATGCCAGTACGGTATAGTTCATCTGTAGAGTATTTGATGAATCTGCTAACCTGCAAATATTTCACTTATGCAAGTGAGAAAAAAATATTACAGTGTAGTAGTTAAGGCATGGAGACACAAAGTTATAAAGTAGTTTTGAATACCATTGTCTCCTATTTAGTGTGTAGTCCTGGACAAATTACATGAGACCTTTGTGCTTCACTTTGCCTCATCAGAAGAAGACCACTGACCAACTAGGCCTACTATATATTAGGTTAACAAATGTAAATAAGTAATGAGCAGAAAAAATATTACACAGGCTTGGTGGCTAGTTAGTACTATCGTACAGTTATTGCCATTTACTCTGATGCCCAGGATTTTCACAAGACAGGTTTATACCAAAGAACTGAAATTAAGAGAAGAAAGAAGGGGAGGGAGGAAATGGCTTAGGTGAAAAGTAGAAAGGTGAAATCAAACATCAAAGAATATTACTTCATATAGAGTGTGGAGGGGCCCTGGAATTAATTTTGCTACACTTCATGGAGGGCAGATCTGTAGAAGGGTTTAAAATACTTGGACTATGTATACCTTAAACTAATCAGTTGTTAATTGCCTGGGCTATGTATACCTTAAACTAATCAGTTATTAATTCTTACTTTTCCAGGCACTTGCTGCTATGTTAGCCTAAGGTGTGGAACATGCCTCTACCCAGTCTGAATCTTGTGATCCACCGCTACCCAATCCAGCTGCCACCTGCAACTATCTTTTCTCACAAGTGCTATGCATGTTTACTATATCTTTTACCTTTGAATCTGTTTTTCCAGATTTTTTATAAGCTAACTGATTGTTAAAGCACATCACTAAACCCATACCAACCCCCCACCCCACAGTCTAAGGTCAAAACCCAACTAATCTTTTATTAGCCGTCTTTCTTCTCTCCAGTCTCTACTTAATTTCTGTGCCTTTTCCCCCTGTCAGTTCTTTTTCTTTTTTCCCTATTGTCCATTTCTTTTTTTCTCCTTCCTTCTCCTTTCCAAGGCTAACATAACCTTTCCCTACTAAGTGCAGTCTCACTGTCTCTCCTCTCCCCTCATTCTGACAAATCTAACATTACCAATTGCATTTGCTCCTACTTTTAATCCCCACCTTACATTTTGTACTCTTCTCCCTCTCTAGACTGATATTTTTGCTATTTTAACTACATTCCTTTGTTTCTTTCCTTGAATCCATCCCCTCTCTAAAGCTAGTTTCACTGCTTTCTTATTCTACATTTCCTGCAACTTAGTTCCCCCCATTAGATTATTGCTACCTTTTCTAGACACACTAAAGCTATTTTACTTCCTGCTAAACTACTCACTCTGTACTAATTGTTTCTGCAGTTCTGCTCTAAGTCCAACCCACTCCATTCACCCTCGCTACACCCGGGCTCACTACACTCCACTACTCTACTCTACCCCCATTCCCACCCACCCCCACTTTCATTCAATTTACACTTTATCCCCTTTGACCACAACCCTCACCACATCTCAACTTCCTCCAACACTCTCCAGTCACCTAACACCTACCACTTACTTCAATCGACCCATACTATTATAGACTACTACCCCTCCCCCTCTTCTAGTACTAAATATTCATACTTTAAAACCTCTCACACATCTCCAAGCCTGCCACATTATGATTGTCCCTAAATCAAACTTTACAGATTCCTGCCTATTATCTTTACCACACCCATTTCCCTTCTCACCTCTACTGCCACCCCTTAACTATGCACTCTCCCATTTAGTAACTCTTCTCCTATTATTACCTCTCCCATAGCCACTGTCTCTCCTACTCATTCTTTCCATACAGCCTCATTTCTTTTTATTCAGTCTAACTTTTTAGTTGCATTCAGTCAAACATTTCCCTCTCTCTACACTCCCAGTCAAAACTAAAACAAAACACCACCTCCAAATTAACCACTTTGCTTCCCCTTAGTCTACTTACTTTAAATTTGTTGCTGTCAGTTGACATACATCCAAACCCTGGGCCTAACTATAGTTCCTCTCTCCCAGCTTACCCCTCACACCTCCAAAACTCTACCCCTAATATTTCTTCCCAGTTACCCACATCCACTCCCATCAAAAATCTTTCATTACTATCTATGAACAGTCACAGTATCTTGAACAAAGTCTCTTTCTTCCATGCCTGAATGTCCATACACACTCTTGATATTTTATGCCTCACTGAAACCTGGATTAAGCCTCATATATCCAGCACTGAAATACGTCCACCAGGCTATATCATCATCCGGCATGATATCCTTAAAAAGAAAGGTGAAGGTGTTGCTATTCTCTACTCTAACCAACTCACTCTTCACCCTCTCTCAATTACCACTTCAGATTTTCATCCATCCAAAATTCTCATAGCCAACTGTCAAATAAGCACTCATAAGACACTAGTTATTGTCTCAATCTATATCTCCCCAGGTAATAACATCCCTATCCTGGAACACTTTCTCTCTTGGATCTCTCAAAACATCTCTCATGAAACCATTATCATGGGTGATATAAACATTTATTGGAATTCCCTTGATATTTACTCCCCAATCTTCTCCATTAACCTCTTTGGCTTCTCTCAGCGAATCACTAACCTGACTCATTTTAGTAAACACACAAACTTAGGTTCCACTCTTGACTGGGTCCTCACTTCCAGCCCTAATCTTTATCATAACCCTTCTACCCTGCCCAACGCCTTTAGTGATCTCCATCCCTCCTTCATTATTAGATATTCTCCCCAGCTGCATAAACCCCAGCTTTACAAAGACTGTCAAAAACTCTCCAGTTTTAACCCTGATACTTTCAACCATCTGCTCTCTTCAGTTAACTGGTCCTTCCTCTTCAATCTTCTCCTTGAGGAAGCAGTCCTATCTTTTAACAACATCTTTCTAGAAGCACTCAACTCCTTAGCCCCTATTAGGAAACTAAGGATCAAAACTCATTTTGCCCCCTGGCTAACACAAGCCACCAGAACACTTATGAATAAGAAAGCTAGTGCATGGAAAAAATGGAAGAAACTCAAATTCTCCACTGATATTCAAACTTACAGAGAGCGCCTTAACTTAACCAAAAAAAAAAAAGGTTACCCTTGATAAACAACACTTTTTCTATAAACCACTTGATAACCCACACTCTAACCCCCAAAAATTCTGACAATCTGTAAACAAGATACTACACCCTGGATTCCCATCTTCTCCCAACCCCTGTCCTAATAGCTCTCCCACAGACAATGCTACTTTCCTTAATTCCTTCTTCACTGACTCTATCCTCACCCTGACCAAAAATGACAATGTCTGTGACCTGCACCCCCTATTTCCATCCATTATACCATCTATTCTCTCAAACCTGTGTCCACAACCTAACAAGTCCCTTCTCTATAATCTTAAAACTTGTTCTCCACCAGCTGATAACTTACCCACAATTCCTAAAAATAGCTGCTAACTCTATTGCTTTCCCCTTTTCCATATTAATCAATAGATCCATTCAGGATCTCATGTTCCTTCACAATGGCTGGATTGAAACTGATCCCTCTAGTTTCAGACCAATTGCCATCCTATCTCCCCTGTCTAAAATGCTGGAAATGTATTCACAAACAGCTCCTTGATCACCTTCTCCAAGAAGATCTTCTCACCCCCTCTCAGCATGGCTTCCCTGAAAACACAGTACTGCTACTGCTCTTATAGCCTTCATAAATGCCATTGCTAAATCCAGTGACAGTAATAAGTTAGTCTACTGCTTGTTTCTTGAACTATCCAAAGCCTTTGATACTGTTTCCCCACAGAATAAATACTTCTATCCAAACTAGCTTCACTAAACCTTTCTAAATAGTCAATATCTTGGTTCTCCAGCTATCTGTCAAACAGATTCCAGGCTGTAAAATGGCAGTCTAGCTTCTCCCCCTTATTACGTGTTCAAACTGGGGTCCACCACAGTTCCATCCTTGGACCCTACTTTTCAATATCTTTATTAATGACCTTTACTCTTCTTGCCCACTCTCTACTATTATTCAGTATACTGATGATTTCACAATCATCTCCTCCTCCAGTGACATTACTCACCTTCATACCCTCCCCAAAACTCCATTCACTCTGTCAAAAGATGGATACTTCTAACCAACTGTTACTGAACCCTAAGAAAACTAAACATCTCCTATTCCTCTCTACAACTGTCCAACACCATAAAACTACCTTTTCTGTGTCCTCCCTGGATAACACACCCATCTCTACTGAACCTAACACAAATCTCTGTAGAATTACTATCGATGACCATCTAAAGTTCAATCTCCACACTCAACAGTGCATTAAAAAGACTCATCAAAAGCTCGGATTCCAATACAGACATAAAAAATTCCTCACTCATTCCTCCAGACTCTCCCTTGCTCAAGCCTTCCTACTCCCCAAACTACTCTACACAGCCCCTATACTCACAAGCCTCCAATCTAATCTTCTGACTAAATTAGAACTTACCTATAACAAAATTGCAAGATTTGCATCTAACCTGCCCTATCGCACTCATCACTGTGTAGCCCTAAAAAAACTGCAAGTGGCTGGAACTTCAGCACTAAATTCTATTACCCCATCTTCTCACAGATCATTCAGTCTTACACGATCCATCATTTTGCCTCTCTCTCTCTCTACTCTCATCCAGCCATACACTCCCAACCGTGCTCGTCCGTAGCTCTCAACAGAATCTACTGCAAGTTTATATACCCAACAAAAATACTGGTAAATTACTCTACAGCTACTCCATTGCAAATGCTTGAAACAAACTACCAATGCATGTCAGATCTATCACTAACTCCAGCTCCTTTAAAACAACACTAAAAGATACTTACCAAAAGTCATGGTCATGCCCTCACAATGACCCAACATAACTTATCTTTCTGTCATCTATTATTTCTGCCTGCTTCTCCCCCCTCTGTAAGCTGCAGCTTCTATAAACTGAATAAACTCTACTAATTGGACTGTTGCCCCTCTGCTTCTATTACTGTAGTCATTCACTTATTTCCTACCTACGTTGCTTTTTCACCTACTTATTACCGAGGATTTTCTCATGTTTTCACTCTACACTCAACCTCTCAAAACAGCTATCTTCCTAGCTTGGCTTACGCTGCCTGCACACTAATATTCTTCTTGTATTTATACACATCCTCATTATGCAGTTTTATTCCTGACTTATTTTCAGCAAACTTGTACTTTGCACTTTTTGTTTTTCATATTATTCTTGTCTCATCTAAAAAACAAAACAAAAAAATGATGACCTTGTTACTTACTGTTAGTCATTTCATACTAGTTCTTTTTAATATCGTTTCTCCTGTAAGTACTGATAATATTATTCACTGTTTTTTAATGTTGGAGCTGTTCTCCTTGGGTCTCCACTGAAAAAGGGTTTCAGTCCAATCAGACTAACAAATGTCAACTAAATAAATAAATAAATAAAGGTCTGAAACTGGAAGAAGCCTATTCATAATGCTAGCTGCAACAATATTACAGATCTGATACCGTGAAATTTGTTTTCCATCTGCACTCATATGTTTTTATTCTAAGTACGATATAGTCAAGTAGGCTGGCTTCCGGAATGCACTGGATACATGCTTCTGTTGCATTACTGCTCCTAGTGTGGTTATGAATTATCCAGATATGGCATTCCTAATTCAGCTAATAGCTGCTTAGCTGGCAAGCAGTATGGACACATCATAATCTAAAGTATACATGTTCAGGAAACAGAAAATGTAGAGTGATTGGCTTCCTATAGATTGCCCTAAAACACATATTTCTTAGTCATTTTCAGTGAAAAGCCCCTCTGCTGCTCTCTCAGGCTGCAGGGCGGTCATCAGATTAGGATAACAGGAGAGAAGAAATATTCACTAGCAATGGGCAGTTGATTTTGAAAAAAGCAGTTGCATGAATGTACTCACCATAACACTACACATTAGATGAGTAGGATTATTGCTATAAAAATGCATCATATGAATGGGAAATTGCTGACAGTAGACATCAGTGCTTTGGCCTGATCTTTTTCAGCAACTGAAAGTATGTAACTGGTTATGCTGCTGTTCATCACCAGGCTGAGAAGATAGTTTGTCTCCATTCCCCCAACACTTTTCTTTTCTTTACATCCACTCTTCCAAATTTCCCATATCATTCCTTCTGTCCTTATAATCTTCTCTGACTTCATCCACAGCTATAAAACCACAAGTTATTCTACTTTTCCTTCTTCTCTCCCACTGTTCTTATTAGTTTTCCTGTGTACTCATCTGAATCCACTTCTGTAGTCTCTACATAAACTGCATAAGGACTGTGATACTACCTGCATCCACAACGCTTGAACACTGTGACTCCCATCTGATTTTCTTCTCTTATTGCTGTTTAGAAATGTTTACTTTAAGGATGACCTTTGACTTTTCTTAACTAATTTTATACATTCCTAGTATGTGTCTGTGTAATGTATCTCTGTAAAAACAAACTGATGTCTCTTTAGTGTTGATCTCTGAACTACTGTAAGGACTGTACCTGTCTCAGATTGCTTAACTTAAAGCTGTACTTTGTTATAGTTGTATTGTTGACATGTGGTGCTTCTCTCCACAGACCTCCACTGAAAATGGGCTACTAGCCTAGTCAGACCTTCCCAGTAAACACATTTCAAATAAAAAATAAATAAATAAACTGGGCAGCCCTAAGGGCACATGGCTGTAGCCTCAAACCTTGTCCTTTGGGGAGGAGGGCTAGCTATAAAACAGAGAATACAAAATACTTTACTTCTTTTTGTAGCATGGGAAGTGGTAACCAGTATCAGTGAACCAACAAATGGTTATAGGAAAGGTTTAAATAAGACTGGAAGCCTAATCTAACATAGGAAAAATGGAGCACAGTAACTGTAACTGGTGAAAAATTACCAAAACTATAATAAACCTCCCCAACCCAGTGCTGCAGAGTGATAAAGCCCTGGCTGCACCCCAGATGAACCATTTATGACTAGCAGCACAGATGCTGGAAGAGCAGGGAGTAGGAGGATGAGACAATGTACCACGTGGTCTGCTGGTTGAGTGTGTCACTGATGTGCCTCCCAAAGGCAGCCAGTACAAAGTGGGGTGAAGAGGCTGGGGCACACTCCCTGGCAGCAGTATGAGGTTGTACCACCATCCTCAGTCTCTTCATCAGTCCCAAACATAGGTTGGGCTCAGCTCAGGGTAGCCTAATGAGGATGCAATATACCAGTTGGACAAGAAAAGGAGCTGGTAGCAGCAAATGGTCAGCTGTGCGGAGACAGCAAAATAAAAAAATATAATAAACATTCAGCCCTCTGGCTAAAGATGATAATAAGAAACCCACCACACACAAAGAGACAGTCTAATATTTTGTAATGAAATAAACCATAAAAAACTCATAAAGCCTGTGAGTGCTACAGAGCTACCTATATGCAAAGGTTACTAGACCCATTATCTTGTGCAGTACCAGGGAAATAAACAGTAGGTGCCTGTCCTCTTACAGCACAGCTATATAATTTAAGTAGATATTGTTATGGTACATCATACATAACTGTACTATGTTAACTCTCACAACTGCATGAATGTATTATATGACTGAAAAAGTACCTATTAGTGTAAACTCAACACCTATGACAAGTGGAGTACCACAGGGTTCAGTCCTGGGTCCTCTCCTGTTTGGTATCTACTTCTCTGAAGTACAGGCTAACACAGAAGGTCTTTGGCTAACTAAATTTGCAGATGACTGCAAACTAGGAGCCGTAATCAAAACTCCTAATAGTGTGGACATCCTACAAAAGGGCCTCACCGAGATAGATGTCTGGTGTCAAAGCCATGGTCTCAAGCTCAATGCCAAAAAGTGCATTGTCATCCCCTTTGGTAAAAACTCTGTACCCATGAACTACCACATAGTCGGTAGTCTACTTAACACTGAAAGTGTGATAAGAGACCTTGGGACACAGGTGGAGAGTAGTCTCTCCTTTGATAATCCATCGCCACAGTGGTCAGGAAATCCTTCTACGTGGCATACCTCATCACAAAAGGTTTCTCATCCAGAAAAAAAGAGGTCATTGTTCCCCTCTCCTCATCATTCATTAGACCCATTATAGATTACAATACCCCTTTTGGTGTGTACCTCAGAAGACATCTACAACAACTGTAAAGGCTGCAAAAATACCTCACAAAGAGGATTACTGGCCTCAAACAGATGCCTTACGCAGACCGTCTCAAAAAACTCCAGCTTTACTCCGTCACATATCGCCTACTCAGAGGCGATCTCTGCCTAACATACAAAGCTATGTCAAACCCAGAGCTGTTGGACATGCTCCACTTAAAGAAATCCCAATCCCTCCGAGCTACACACTCTAGAGACCTAAACCTTGTCACCACAATAAACAGAACATGCTGGAGGGATAGATTCCTGTCCCAGAGACTTCCCATACTCTGGAACAGACTACCTATGTATGCCAAACAGAGCTCCTCATTAACACTCTTCAAGAAAAATCTTGATGATTGGATGGGTAATAGGAAATTCACCCCGGGGATCACTTCTGTGGTTCTGCTTGACAGGGGCACAGGAAAATATTTATCTTAGGTGGCGAAAGCCAGGGTACCTTTTTGGCTAGGCTTGTATAGGCCCTAGGGCCAACAGCCTAGTACCTACCTATGAACCTATGTATGGGTGGATGGATTATAGTATACCGTGTGGCACAAGAAACAAGTTGCTCTGTTTTTACACTGGACATCCTAGTTACAATACATAGAGAATACATGAATGGATAGCTAACCAAGTAACAGTGTCAGAGATTATTTGCGCAGATCGATTATTTATTTATTTTTTTAAGAATGTTGCAGTGGTAGCTGCTGACCAAGTAAAAATAGCCCTTAATCTCTACAGACGACAATGTTTTGGTGTATTTCTCAGAATAGATGTTAGTTTGCTAACCATTTGAAAAACATTCACAAACAGCTAATTAGAATGTTCCGAGTGATTCACCCTTTCAGCATAACACTGGAGTTGGTTGCACACGTGTTATAAGAAAGGTTATACATTAGTGGGAGTCTAAGACAAACCAGCATTTTATAAGATAGGAAGTCACTGCAGGATCTAAAGTACTGAAATGGAATCTTGGTTAATTGTTTTTTCTTACAGAAAAGGAAAAAGATGGAAAAAGTTAGGTTTCTAGAAGTTAGCTGTTTATTTTTTTTTTCAGCTGGATAATACATTTAATGATAAACATGACGACTGCTTGGCATCAACCAGAAATTGTCTAAGCTATCTCCCAGAAATTTTTCACATTCGGATGCAACACTCTCTCTTTTTGTTGTATTAGCAATCTGCTATGAAGAGATACAGTCATTGGTGAAGCCAATGACATCTGCATTAGGAGGATGACTCATGGTTGTTCTGTCAGATGGTTGCAAAGAGAAAATGTGCCCTTTCTTTATGATAAGAGATTCTGGAGGAAATGCATACAGCAGACCACGTGTCACAGTAACGGAAAATTTACTGTTCAACCATGCCATCTTGTGGGAAATTTTAAAAATATTGAGGAAACTGGTGGCTCATATAAAAGACAAAGTCAATCTGATTTTAAATTAGCCATTCTTTCTGTTGCCAAGGGAAGTGTCTGTGTTCACTTTCCCCTTGTAGAACATTGAGATTTCTTTGCTTAGTATATCTGCCGCTGAGGTTTCCTGACTCTGAATGTGTAAATTGCCTATAGATTGAATTGCATTATCATGCCGTGGTTAAAGTTTAGATGAAGTAAAAATGATTGCAACTCTGCTTGCTGATATGCTACATTCCTGTTGCAGTGTCTGTGATAATCTGCAGAGATACTGGGCTCCTGAGTCATTTGAAGGCTCTAACAATCAGAATAAGACCCATCATTACTTTGAGGCTGATGTTCGGTTTTCCGTCTCTGGAATGGAGGCAACATGCCATGCGCTTTGAGGTTCTAAAGATGGGCTCCCTAACCATTACCTGAAGAGTAATTCATAGGCCTATTGCCTGGAATTGGATAAACAAAAGATAGTCCCTGGCTGATAACAATCTGAGTGTGTCACCATTGAAATTCTTTGAAGGAACGTGGTGTCAGAGTTACAATATACCCTAGATGCTGGCAGGTCTCTTGATTCCAGTGTTTTTGTAGGTATCTTTGCATCTTCCTTATATAATTTGGCACCTGAAAACCATGTAACCCAGATCCTTTAGAAAAGTCTTTCTAGTAAATTATTTCTGTTTTAAGACTTGCAGAAAAAGTCTACCCTCATTATTAAAAAAAGGTTTGGTGTCCAAAACTGTGCTTGGGAATTTCTTCGTTGTAAAAGAAACAAAACACAGCCTTTGGAAAGCAAGGGAGGTCCCAATATTCTAAAAAAACTGAAGTTTTTCTTCTCTTTTTTTTTTTTTTTTTTTTTTTTTTTTTTTTGCAAAGTGGCAATTGATGAATCAATCTGAATCAGACAGTTATCCAGATAAGTATAAATGCAAACTCCCATGAGTCTGAGGTGATTAAATACTTGAGCAAGGTATTTGGCAAATAGTTTGGGTGCAGCAGACTAGCAAAGCTACAAAGAGTTGAACTGGCAATGCATGAACAACTCCCCCCAACCTCAAAACGTTTATGATAAATTCCTCTCAAAAAGCCTCAGAAATCTGAATCAGACTCTATCACACAAATCTCATTTTCCAAACTATGTACTTTAACTCATGCTTTCCTCCCCAAAGAACTGAAAAACACCCAGTCTTACTCTAAGTACCACACTTTATTAAAATCTTACTTAATCAAGCAAAATGTAATTTGTGCCTTTCAAGTCACATAACCTAACTTAATAGTCTCTGACCATTTATTTCCCGCACCCAGGCTCTAAAAACTTACTCTTAAGATCTCTCTTCCCTCTTATACTCTAACATCAATTCAGTTTCCCTGCTTAGTGCCTTTCTGCCTCTACACTCTCTGTACCCCCTACTTAGTGCCTTTCTGCCCCTATACCCTCTGTACCCCGTACTTAGTGCCTTTCTGCTCCTACACCCTCTGTACTCCAGTCTCTTCTTCCCTGATTCCATTCATATTCTTACTTCCTTTTAACCCCAGCCTGACTATATATGAATATAGACATGAATATATATATATATATATATATATATATATATATATATATATATATATATATGTGTGTGTGTATATGTATATATATATATATATATATATATATATATATATATATATATATGGATCTACTACTTTACAACCAATTGTCACTTAACCGTAAAATGAAAAGTAAAACCACACTTCAACGAAAGTGCACTTCAACAAAAGTGCACTTTTACTGAAGTCTAGGCGCCTGATCGCCTTACAAATAAAAAAAATATATATCAAAAACATGATTTTGCAGGAAAGCCCTTACTGAAATATACAACTCCAAATCTCACTACAGCGAGGAAAAGGGAATATTCCCATTCTGCGCTGTATTGTGATCTCCGTAGTCAGTTTTTGAAGTTTCAGTACTTTGAACAAGTGGGTTCACACAAGTGAAGTTTGAAGTACTGAAACTTCGACCAAAAACAGTAGACACACACACACACACACACACACACATATATATATATATATATATATATATATATATATATATATATATATATATATATATATATATATATATATATGTACTGCATAATAAGCTCATAGTCTCATAACACTGTAACTAGTTAAAATTATGTATCTTCTCTGTATATTAGCAACTTTACCTTGCATATTATACCTCATTATTTGTATTTCTCAGCTGCTTGTAAAAGTGGTTCTTCCTTAACCCCAGGATGAGACTGAAATTGGTCAGAAATTGTGAGGGTTCTACCCCAGTAAACAAAGATAGATAGTTGAATAATGGTAAACCCTACTTGGAGATCCCTCTGGATAGTGATACATAAATGAGAATAGAGTCCTTGATATCAGCTGAGTATGCTTTAATCATACCTTAGTTAAATGAGGAAAGTAATAGAAGATTGTCAATTTAGCACAAAAAGGCATTTTTTGTATAGGTACAACTATGCTCCCCCTCCTACACCATTGTGACTTCATGGTTGTTGCTCAGAATTTAGACATTCAGAACTGCAATATCAGAATACAGATAGGTCAGAATGCAATCCGAGGTAAGTGAGATGGTATTAGGGCTGGGAATGAGTTTGTGTAAGTGCTGGCAGCTTAGGGTTAGAGTAGGCACTATTTAAGGCAATAGCTTTAGTGTTGTGCATGTTTGTTGGGGCGTCTATCTGTGTCTGAGCTGTCATGTGTAGTGGTAGTGTTACAGAAAAGGTTCTCTAAGGTAAGGTGCTAGATTAGGGTTGTGTCAGGGGCAGGAGCAGGATTATGGGTAAGGGTTAGGATGCATGAGTAAGTTGGTGGAGGTGGCAGAGCTGTAGTGTTTTAGTGAACAAAGTAATGAGTCACTATTTGCACTACTTGTGTGCACTGGAAGTGCATCCCATTTCCTCCTTCTTTCTACTATCACTGGCATGGGGTTATACCCATTATTACTTTATTTTGGACACTGCAGCTTAAAGGCCTGCAATAAAACTGTCCCACTTAGTGATGCAAGCACAGTGTTACACAGAATTTCATACTGCTCTTGTGAGTCTTGTCACATCTTGACACTGTGTCTCATAAAAAAACAACTAAAACTGTCCACAATGGGTATCTCACAACCTACTCTTCAGTGGTTAATAATTGCTTGTCAGATTGCAACCAGGCAGTCAGATGGAATTCTGCCCTTTCCCTTAACCTACCCGTCACTACAGGTGTACTACAAGACTCTGTCCTTGGTCCTGTTTTATCTTATATTTTTTATAAACAATCTTCATACGTCTATACAACAAGCATTCCTTCTGCTCTGATAAGTTGCTTTTGAACAGAGGTACCAGGCAGGAGTGTCCTTTGTCCCCTCTGCTAATGGCTCTAAATATAAATCAAATAACAAAGAAAATAAGAGACTTGGAAATTCAAGGATATAATTGGCATTGTAATCAAGAAGAGTTGGCTTTCTTTGCAGATTATATTACTTTGTACCTGATAAATCCAGAAAAGGACATCTTAGCATTGTGGAACATTTTGAGGCAGTTTTAACTCTTTTCAGGAGATAAAATTAATGAAGATAAAACAAATGTTACTGTTGTAAATTATGTAGCCACACATGGATTCGTTTAGCAATGCCCATATTTATGGATATATGGTAAGATGAAATATTTAGGAGTAGGGTTTAAAAAGGCTTCTATTATGGCAGCTCAGGATATGTGGGAAGCAACTAAACAAACAATAATAAAAAAATAAGGAAATGGAAGCTCCTGTTTATGGAAATAGATAGTAATATACAAGCAGTGAAAATGTTTTCAGTCCCTTTAATTTTATATACAGGTCAGGCATGTTTTTATCAACCAGAGGAGTTATGGACAATAATTAATAAAGAGTTGAAGGAACTTATCTGGAAGGGAAAGAGGGCAAAACTTATGGGGGATAAGATGATCTTTCCAATAGAACAAGGAATTTAAGATTACCTGATTTGAAGGAATATTGTAGAGCTACACAGTTAAGGGTTACATACATAACATAAGCAGAAAGCTATAATTCAAAGTGGAAAAGGATAATGCTTTACTGAGGGGAGTTCAAGAAATAAAGAGAGAGTGGAATTTTGCATGTAAATCCTTAAGGAGAATAATAACAACCATGCAGAATATTATATTCATAAAGTTGCAGAAAGTATTGTAAGAAATAAACCAATGTGAGATGGAGAAATGAGATTTCGCCAATGAGGACTGCAAGTAGGGGTACAGAAAATAAGCAAGAAGGGGCTTGAATTTATTAGATTAACCTGGCAAATGAAATAATGTATTGGGAGCAAATAACTAGAGAGGGAAAGTAATGGAGTGGGATGAAGCCAAGAAAATGTTTGGACTGCAGGCAACAGTCTGTTTTCCCTATCAGGAATTGATGTAAGAGTATAGATGAAGAGAAAGGAGAGGAAAATCTTAAGTGAAAGACCTGCCCTGGAAGGGTTTTTCGTCAAATCTAGGACAGAAGCTGCTGTTAAACAAAAAGATAATTAGTAGCACCTGTCAAATGTTGCTTGAGAGCTATAAGACACAATCAGATGAAGATAGAAAAGATAAGAAAGCGAGACTAGAAAAGCAATTTACAAGAGAACAATGGGAGGATGTGTGTGTGGCTACCAAGTATGCAACAAAGTCCAGAAGGTTTAGGATCTTTGTTTGGAAGTGGTTGTGTAGGTATTTTTATACCCAAAGCAGAATTCAAAAACGTTTTCCTCAGGTAAAAGGTAAAAGGTACATTTTGAAAGTGTAATAGGGAAGAAAGAGGTCACTGGGAACGTGTTTTGGGAGTGTAGTGGGTTGACAAATTATTAAAATTCCCTACAGAGCACTGTATCAGGAATGTTAGGTGAGCAAATGGCACCCATAATATTCTTGACAGAGTACATGACTAGGATGTGATTTTTTTTTAAGTGGGATATAGGATCTGCACTGCCTTGACATATTAAGGCCTTATTAAGTTAATTCCATTGGCTGCAAAAAGGCAATTCCTAGAAAATGAAAATCAAAGTCTGAACTAACTGTATTTGAAATAATGAATATTATAAAACAGGAAAAAGGACTGGAAGAGGGATCTTTAGAAAAGCCAAGGAGCAAATTACATAGAAATAAAAGTAAATTATGAGAACAATACATGCATAATAATGTTCATTAGGGGGCGGAGAGAGTTTTAAGGGAAGGCAGGACTTTAGTAATTTAAGCAATGTTGAACTGATGATAATTACAAAGAAAGAAAAGATATGTGGTATATAATGTATGTAAATGGAAAAAAATAATATGGTTTGTTTTCTTTTCTGTTAATGTATGTTTGCCTATGGGCCAGATTCCAAAAGACTTGCTCTCAGTGTAAGTTACCATTTACACTGAGAGAAGGGTGAGAGCAGGTGTTTTGAAATCTGGCTTCCTGTACAAACCTGTTTATAGATTGGCCTTACACCAAAGTAGGTCACTTTTGGAATCTAGCCTTAAGTGATAATTTAAAAAAGGTGATAAGAAAGCATCCCTTGTACACTATGTAGATAATTCCACCCTTATCTGCCTCTCAGATAGTCTAGGAAATGTAGGAAACATTACACAGCATGCCTTTAACTCTATTAAAAACTGCCTTTGTAACCAACTTCTTGTTAATCCTAACAAAACCAAGCTCACCGATAACTTACCCATGTGAAAAATAATTTTAAGGTTACATCCCTAAACAATTCACCATTTCAAGTAGCGCCCCACACAAAACCTTTGCGGGTTGCAATAGATGACAACCTCAAATATGACCTCCACATACAGAGCAATATAAAAAATACACAAAAAACTAGGAATGCAATACAGAGCCAGACAATTCCTTTGCTGCATCTACCTGAGTCAATCCTGCCAGTGCATACCTAACACAACCTAATATCAGAACTAGAGCACTGTTAAAACAAGGTAGCTAGATATGTAGCTCATACAAGTCACAGAACACATCATTGTTCTGCACTGACACTCTAAATTGGCTAGAATTATCCCACCAATTAAGTTATACCCAAATTCTCTTAACTCACAAAATTACATTTAATCCCACTGCCTGCCCAGCTGTACAATTCTCCACCACTACCTCCCAAGTCATCACCCTCAATCTTCTAAGAAAAATCTGTTTGACATCTATAAGCCTGACAAAAACTGCGGTAAAAGTCTGTAATCACACCATGTAGCAAAAGTGTGGAATACAAGAATACAATCCCTGCACCAGTCAGAGCAATACATAACATGAATTTATTTAAACTGCAACTGAAAGAATTCGTCTCAGACTCCTGGCTTTGCACTTGCTGCTCTCCTGGCTAAAATGTTAGCTCCTTCTCCTCTGATACCTATATACATCCTAACTCTGCTTTTCTTTGGTTTTATTTTCCTTACCCTTAATCTTGCTTTTACTTATGAATTCTCCTGCCTCCCACATATACCCCACTTATTACTTCTAACAAATACGCTTCTCACTCTCCCCTGTTCCTGTCCCCCTTACTGTTTGAAGGTTCCACTCTCACATTTGACTTATGAAAGAGTAGTAAACTCTCATACTTGCAACATGTTAACACATTTCAATTCTACATGATATTGTATTTATCTTGGTTTAATGAAGGTATGAAATGTAAAATACGGATCTCTAAGCTGCTAAAGAGCCAGTAGTTAAATCCAGGAATATAATTGTAGAAAACGAAACTTCCGACTCTCCACGTTACTTAAAAAACTATTTTATTGTTTAAAACAGACAAAAACGGTTAGCGCTTTCACGTATATTACTATACGCTTCTTCAGACAGTTTAATATGAAATTCAACCACTTATTTATAGGGAGGCATAGCCCAAGATAATTCAATAAAATTAATCAATAAATCAATTAGCTATGATTTTAATCATAGGGACCTGTTCTAGATGCATTTCTCTTAAAGGTAAAGTGCTGACTGGGTAATAAGCATTCAATGAACTGAACAAAGTGCATAAAACAAAAACAGTTTTTTCTGAAACAATAGTTTAACACCAAATGCATACTCTTTTACTATAAGATACTTATATAAAATCATATTTATCATAGGTAACTATTCACCAAGGACTTTTCTAAAGGTCATTCTTAATGCTTTAACATTAAAAAATTTTTAAAAATTTTTTAAAATTCAAATACAATAAATAATGAGCTTTTAATATTATAAATATATAAATATAAATTTAAATAAATAAATATATATAAATAAACAGATAAATTAATGTAAACATATAATAGATATTAAACAACTTTCAAAAAGTATATGATATATAAAGAAATATAAAAATGTAAAAATAAGTTTATATAATATCTTAAACACTTAATAATATGTGTGTACCCACTCAAAAAGACTTCAAATTCTTATCATTTCTTAATAATATAAAATCAAGGCATCAGTAGCATCTAACTTCATTGTAAATGTAAAACATTTAATTCTATATCTAAATATTTGCAAGCAACTTTGAGATTAACTGTCTATAGATCTATCATAAAAACAGAGAACATAGTACCTTCCAGTACTGTTTGAAGGTTCCACTCTCACATTTGACTTATGAAAGAGTAGTAAACTCTCATACTTGCAACATGTTAACACATTTCAATTCTACATGATATTGTATTTATCTTGGTTTAATGAAGGTATATGTGTAATATCGTACGTCATCTGTGTATTAATATTTGTATTAATCTATATATTTACAGTATATTTTAATATGATATTAGTTTTCACTTGGGTATATGTATGTTTTGTTCTTTTATTTGTGGAGCTTTTCTCCCCAGACCTCCACTGTAAAACAGATAAAATTATCTAGTCAGACTTTCCTGATAAACAAATGTCAGTGAACAAATTAATCAATCAATGAGTCTATCACACGATCATAGTGAAGTTCATTGAAATTTTCCTTTCCAAATGTACATCACTGAGGACTGGACGTGCTGCCCATCAGTCAATATGTTTGAGCAGTGTGACCACAGTTAGTACTGGAGAACACTTTTAAGAAAGACACTGTTCATCCCTTCTCTTTGGTAACGCACCTCATTAGTCTGACTATGCAAGTGGCACTAAAAAGGGAAATTCTATCAATATTTGGAAGAGTATTAGATATTAGTCATGTTTTCAGCACATTAGGAAAAACAAAGTGACACTCCAACCCCATGTGCAAAAATTAGAAAAAGGGGTTGTGGATGGATGTACTATTTCTCAAAGAACCCAGCAGTCTACAGCTTTTTCTTTACTTTGTGTATGTATGTAAGCATGTGGAGCAGTTATTGTTCTCTGCCCTTCATCGAACCAATGAGATTAGTAGTCTTTCTTGTATCCATATTCCCTGTTTGAGAAGAGAGAGGTAGGTGAGATACTTCTTTACTGATCAAAATTGTATTATATCCTTGGGGTACATGAATAAATATATGACAGATAAAGGATGCTGAACATAGGATTACATTGTAGCCACACTGTCTTAAAGCTGCATGTTTCATTGCAGCTATGAAGTTAGTACCAACTTGCCACAGTGTTTGCTTCTTGGGCCTTAATAGTGTACAGAAACTGTTTTGAACCAGCTCCTGTTATTTCTTTCAGCAAACTTATAGTGGCATTAGCTAACCCACTAGCACAGGGCCTGGGCAACTGCTTATATACCTAGTGGGATTGAGCAATACACAGGGTATCAGAACAATGTGTAGGAAGGGAAGACTAAGGGAACAAACTCCTGTTCTCCTTCCTCTGAGGATGGGAATCTCTGTCACAGGTACACCCTCTGAGCACATTTTAGACTACCCACAGCTTATGCAGCCAGCTTTCTCCATTAACAAGAAAAAAACAGCCACTGGCTATTATCCCTTCATCTCTCTCTCTCTGTCTCTCAACAACATGATCAGTTTATAAGGCATTTCCCACATGCAGAATGAAGAACCCCCTCCCTTTTTTAAATGATATGGAATTCATAGGCCAGCCTCAAGAAGTAGAAGATCACAGTCAGTTGTCTGTCAGGTGCCAGAATCTGCCACATCACATATGCACTTAAGATCAACACCTGCACCACACCACATGCAGCACATAGCCCTCCAGAACACCCACCATCACAGCTGTCACATAAAATCACAACCCACACACCCACCTTCGCAGAGGCTTTCAATAGAAATCTACCCAAACAGCAGAGACCTCCAAGGCAGAAACACACTCGACCACTGCAACACAGCACAAACCACAAGACACATAGCTCACCTACACAGTGTGCCCCTCAACCTAAGCTCCTAAGGTAAAACAGCTTGCCCAATGCACTAATCATAGGTGGCTCGATAGTAACGCACGCTGCTGTCCCACTCACTAGGTTGAATAACGAAAAGGTAACAGTCAGCTGTCTATCAGGTGCCAGAATCCATCACATGACACACGCACTCAGGTCACTCCACAACAAGTACAAGTATGACTCTGTCACTGTCCATGTGGGTGTGAATGACCTGAGATGCACCTCCCTGGAATACATGAAAAGAGACATGGAGGAGATCTCAGATTATATGGCCCAGGCAGGTATGACCCCCTAGCCCTGAGCAGCATCCTACCATCACTCAAAATGATACCGTAGTACAAGCAGAAAATTATTATCTTCAAAAATTTGCTAAGTTTCTGGTTTCATTCTAAGGGGGTCCAGTATCTGTCTGCTTGGGATGACATAATTAACAGACCTCGATGCTTTGCCAGAGATGGCCTGCATCTGTCACCCTTGGGTTTCCGGATATTAGCTAAGGCTCTTGCCACCCCTATAGTGCCTTTTTTAGGTGATGTTCCAAAGACCAAATTACCACAACAGCTATAAATAAATGCAATCTGAGGGTCATGCTGCTCAGCACTAGAAGTCTAAATCTCAAGATGCATTTGCTCGAAGCACTCCTCAAAATGGAGAACATCAACATTTGTGCTGTAACAGAGACCTAGTTTAAAGCAGCAGAAAGCACCCCTGTGCTACTAGGCTACAACTCATTCCACACCTTTCGACCTCAGAACAGACCGAAGCTCCAAAGGCGGTAGTGTCTCCATATTCATAAAGGATATGCACACCTCCAGACTAGTAGCCCAGCATAATGCAAATGAGATACTTCATGTACAACTAACATTGGGTAAGATGGTGATTCAGGTAATAGCCTGCTATAGGTCCCCGACCATGTCCCAAGACTCTCACTCCATGTTTCTATGCACTCTGGAAACTATTAGGGTCCAACCCAACACTCTCATACTAGGTGACTTCAACTACCCCTCCATCAACTGGGAAAACTACTCATGCACCAATACACTGGCCCAACGCTTCCTGGAATTCATCATTTCCGATGCCTTGGACCAGCTCATTCTTACCCCCACTAGAGGAAGTAACATCCTTGACCTGGTTATTGCAAACATGGGCAACTGTTGCTCTGCACCAATAGTCAAATCCTCCCTGGTTAGATCTGACCACAAACTAATCACCATGAAAATCCACATCTCACCCACACTCCCTGCAAAGGTAACCACCATGAAAAACTTCTCCAAAGCTGACTTTGGGCTCCTAAAAACATAGGTGGCTAAATTCATGGCACCCGTGTCAATGGAAAATAGATGCATGACTGCCGAATCATACAGCAATGCACTGTACGAACACGTACATAAATGCATGAAACTAGCCATACCCAACAGAACCAAGATGCTCTCCTCCAAATAAAGGAAGCCAGTGTGGTGGTCCCCTGCCATTAATAAACTCTACAACTGAAGAAAGAAACTGTTGTAGAAAAAGGTGAAATCCCAAGACTGGAAAAACTCCCTTATTAGCCTCAAGAAAAAGTTGAGATCCCTCATCAAAGCCTGCTCTGAGTTACTGCACAATGGTACCTCCTATACTGAGCCAACAGATATTGCCAACATACTGGCTGACAGATTCAGTGCCAACTTTACCCCTCCCCCCCCAAAGGACCAGTCACAATACCAGAGGAATGCCAGGCACCCAGCATTACTGCAGCACAAGTTAAAGCTGCATTGTTCAAGGCCAAGAATACAGCTTCTATGGGACCTGACAATATCCCTGGCTGTGTTCTACATGAACTACAGAGTGAACTGGCACCTCACCTGTGTGTCCTGTTCAATCACAGCCTCACCTCAGGCTTTGTCCCTACCGAATGGCGCATTGCTACAATCATCCCTCTCCACAAAGGAGAAGTAACTACAGACCCTGGAAATTATCACTCCATTAGCCTGATGGGTCTGATATGTAAGGCTATGGAGCACATCATCATGGACCTAATTAACAAAGATATAGGGGATCTCCAAACTCTATATCCCACGCAAGTTGGTTTTGTGAAAGTTAGATCGTGCCTGTTTAACCTGGTTGACTTTTTTGAGTCAGTCACCAGAGCTGTGGATGAGGGCAAGGCAGTTCATATAGCTTGCCTCAATCTGGCCAAGGCCTTTGATACCATTCCCCACTCAGGAATTATTAATAAACTCACCAAACTAGGAATCAACCCCTATATCACTAGGTGGGTTGCAAATTGGCTCACAGATAGAACCCACAGTGTGAAAGTAGTGGACTCCAAGTCAGACTGCCGACCAGTCACAAGTGGACTCCCACAGGGATCGGTCCTGGGTCCTCTCCTGTTTAGCATCTACTTATCAGAAGTCCACGCCAACACGGAGGGACTCTGGCTGACTAAGTTTGCAGACGACTGCAAGCTGGGAGCCATTATTAACTCCCCAAGTGATGTAGACATCATACAGAAAGGCCTCACTGAGACCAATGACTGTTGTCAAAACCATGGCCTTAACCTTAATGCCAAAAAATGCGTCATCCCCTTTGGAAAAAACTCATTTCCCACTAATTACCACATCGATGGAAGCCCACTGAACACTGAAGGCATTATAAGAGATCTGGGGACACAGGTTGACAGCAACCTTTCTTTTGGCCACCACATTGCCACTGTGGTCAGAAAGTCCTTCTATGTGACACATCTCATTACCAAGGGTTTTACATCCAGGAAGAAAGAGGTCGTCATCTCTCTCTACTCTTCCCTTATTAGGCCAATCATTGAGTATAATGCCCCATTTGACATGTACCTCACTAGACACATGCAATAGCTGGAAAGGCCACAAAAGTACCTCACAAAGAGGCTCCTAGGCCTTAAACACATACTGTATTCTACACGAACAGACTCAAAAAAACTCCAGCTATTCTCTATCTCATATTTTCTACTAAGAGGTGATCTCTGCTTGACTTACAAAGCCATGTCTGACCCAGCTCTGTTAGAAATGATACATCTAAAGTAATCCCAATTCCTCCGCACCACACGCTCCAGAGATCTCAACCTCATTACCACAATCAACATAACATGCTGGAGGGACAGGTTCATAACCCAGAGACTGCCCATTCTATGGAATAGACTTTACATACCTGTTAAGCAGAGCACCTCACTGGCCCTCTTCAAGAGAAATCTTGATGAGCAGATGGGAAATAGAAAGTTCACCCCGAGGATCACTCCAGTGGCTCTACTTGATAGAGGCACTAGGAACTAACATCGGGCTGCACGATGCCAGGGCACTTCTATGAGCTAGGCTTGTAAAGGCTCCAGGGCCATTAGCCTGGTACACACCTATGAACCTATGAACCTATAAATCTCTCCACAACACACGGCCGGCCTTAGGCATAGGCGAACTAGGCGACCGCCTAGGGCGCCGTGCAGGCCGGCCTCAAAAGGGCGCAATTCATGGATCGGAGTTCTGTGTTGTGACAAGTGCAACACCTACCTGGAAAAGCCGAACAGACAACAACGTTTCTTTTTTTTTTTTTATTTCTCACCGCCGCTGCCCTAAAGACTACAATTGCGCCCTCCCCAGCATCAGAGGGCGCAATTTACAGAGCGGAGTTCTGTTGTGAGGACCCCTAACCTGGAAGCCGAACAGACAACAACGTTTCTTTTTTTTTTTTTATTTCACCGCTGCCCTAAAGACTACAATTGCGGCCTCCCAGCATTCTGATGCTGGGAGGCGCAGTCTTTAGGGCAGCGGTGAAATAAAAAAGCATTGTTCTGCTTTTCCAGGTTAGGGATTCTCACAACAGAACTCCGCTCTGCAAATTGCGCCCAAGGGTGCAATTTACAGAGCGGAGTTCTGTTGTGAATTGTGAGGACCTCTAACCTGGAAAAGCAGAACAGACAACAACGTCCCGTTTCTTTTTTTTTTTTTTTTTTTAAATTTCACCGCCGCTGCCCTAAAGACTACAATGCGCCCTCCCCGGCATCAGCCTGCTACACTTATAGAAAATGGTTTGTTTCAATTACAGGAGTGCAGTTGGTCCACCACTTTGAGTTGAGGGGTCACCATTCTACTGACACCATTGTAAACATTCTAGCCATGCAAATCAAGTTATTCTCTCTCAAATATTTTGCATTGAGTGGTGAAAGGCGCCCTGCCTTACAGTCATTACAGAGGTTTTAGTGCACAACAAGAAGCATCATTCAGTGTAATTATAACAAGTGGCACCCTCGTATCTGGATCTACCCATATACCCAGGTCCTTAAATGAATCTACAGTTTCAATCATGTTATACTGTGTTAAATATTCACCCTTCAATCTTATGTCTCCCAAAACTCATATACTTAGTATTTTATGTGTTTAGCAGCATATTGTTCTCCTGTACCCAAATGTCAATTTAGTCAAGTTAATTTGCAGACATGCCCTATCTGTAACAAATGTAATCATTTTGCCCCATTTTTCAAGTCATCAACATGCAGACTGTAGAATATCACAGATGAAAAAGATAGATCTGACAGATTCAATCTAAACAAGCATGGGTCTAGGACAGAGTCCTGTGGGACACCCTGACTGTAACCTAGCATTTTACCTGCCCAATTGCTGTATGATATTTGCCATTTCCTATAGTAAGCCATGCAGCTAGCCAGCTTGTCAATATTACATCAATACATAGTTGTTCTAATGCATTGATCAGTGTCTTCTATATAACCCTATCAAGGACTGAAGTTTATGTCTATATAAATTGCATCAGCTCAAAATGTTTTATTATGGCTCTTATTATATTATTATTGGACATCATGTTACAGGTGGTTATGGAACTGTTTTCAACATATACATATTGATATATGATTTCAAGTCAGAGCTTTTCCAGTAATGTATCCAAAATAACCTCCTCCATTATTTTTTCCATAACAAGAACGTAAACTTATGGGTCTATATGACACAAGGTTTGTCCTAGTCCCTTTTCCTATAAGGATGGGTTTAACAACTGCATGGTATTTCTGCGGCCTTTCCAGTTGTTGTAGATGTCTTGTGAGGTACATACCAAAAGGGGCGTTGTACTCTATAATGGGTCTAATGAGTGATGAGTAGAGGGGAACAATGACCTCTTTTTTTCTGGATGAGAAACCTTTTGTGATGAGGTGTGCCACATAGAAGGAATTCCTGACTACTGTGGTGATGTGATTATCAAAGGAGCGATTACTGTCCATCTGTGTCCCAAGGTCTCATCACACTTTCGGTGTTAAGTATACTACTGCCTATGTTGTAGTTCATGGGTACAGAGTTTTTGCCAAAGGGGATGACAATGCACTTTTTGGCATTGAGCATTGAGCTTGAGGCCATGGCTTTGACACCAGGCATCTGTCTCAGTGAGGCCCTTTTGTAGGATGTCACATCATTAGGAGTTTCGATTATGGCTCCCAGTTTGCAGTCATCTGTGAACTTCGTTAGCCAAAGACCTTCTGTGTTAGCCTGTACTTCAGAGAAGTAGATACCAAACAGGAGAGGACCCAGGACTGAACCCTGTGGTACTCCACTTGTCACTGGTCTGAAGTCGGATTTGGAGTCTGCTACTTTCACAGTGTGGGTTCTGTCAGTGAGCCAGTTGGCAACCCATCTTGTGACATAGGGATTTATACCTAGTTTAGTGAGTTTATCTATAATTCCAGAGTGGGGGATGGTGTCGAAAGCCTTGGCAAGATCTAGATAGGCTGTGTGAACCACCTTACCCTTGTCTACAGCTTTGGTGACTGCTTCAAAGAAGTCTATCAGGTTTAGGAGACATGATCTGCCTTTTACAAACCCAAACTAGGTGGGATCCAGAGTTTGGAGATTACCAATGTCTTTGTTTATAAGTTCCATGATGATATGTTCCATGGCCTTGCAGACCAGGCTCATTAGGCTAATGGGGCGGTAGTTCCCAGGGTCCGTGGTGGCACCCCCCTTGTGGAGTGGGATAACCATTGCTGTGCACCATTCAGCAGGCACAAAGCCTGAGGTGAGGCTATGATTGGACATGGTACTTAGGTGGGGTGCCAGTTCGTTCTGTAGTCCGTGTAGAACGCAGCCTGGGATGTTGTCTGGTCCCATGGATGCTGTGTTCTTGGCTTTGGAGAGTGTGGTTTTTACCTGTGCAGCCGTGATTACAGGAACTTTGCATTCTTCCTGTATAGAGATGGGCTCTTTAGGGGGTGAGAGGGGGGGTAATGTTAGCACTGAACCTATCTGCCAGGATGTTGGAAATATCAGTTGGGTCTGTATATTTAGTGCCGTTGTGCTGTAACTCAGAGCAGATCTGAGTGTTGCCATTGAGATTCTTGACATAGCTATAGAATGCTTTGTGGTTGTCTTTAGAATCAGTGGCGATTTTGTTTTCATAACTAGCTTTGGAGGATTTTATCAGGGATTGCAGCTTCTTACTGAGGCTGACCAGGGAGCTCCTCCACTCGTGGGATTTTACTCTCTTTTGCAAGAGTTTCTTCCTTCTGTTGTACAATTTGTTTATGGCAGGGGACCACCAGATTGGCTTCCTTTTTTTGGAGGATAGCGTCTTGGTTCTGTTTGGGATAGCACGATCCATGCAGTCATGTAAGTGCTTATAAAGTGCAATTGTGTAGGATTCAGTAGTCGTAACTGTATTGTCCATCTGCATGGGTGTCATGAAGTTCACCACTTCTGTCTTAAGAAGCATGAAGTTGGCTTTGGAGAAATTTTTTACCATGGTTTCCTTAATGGGGGGTGGAGGCAGGACGTGGATATCTAGGGTAATTAGCTTATGGTCGGATCGGACCAATGAGGCGTTGACTTCAGGTGTGGCACACCGGTCACTCATATTGGTAATGACTAGATCTAGGATATTGTTGCCCTGGTGGGGTTGTGGATAAGTTGATCCAGGGCATTGGAGTTTATGAATTCCAGAAAGCGTTGAGCGAAGGAGTTGGTATATGAGTAGTTTTCCCAGTTAATGGTGGGGTAGTTGAAATCACCCATTATTAGGGTGTTTGGTTGAACCCTAATATTTTCCAGTACATCAAGAAAAGAGGAGTGGGAATCCTGGGGCATGGCGGGTGATCTGTAGCAAGTTATAATTTGGATTGTAGTTTTGCCCAGAGTTAGTTGCACTTGGATAACCTTGGCTGCATCATGCTGAGCAACTAACCTGGAGGTGAGTGCAAATGGTCAAACAAATCAACCCCACAAAAAGTCAAATGTAAGTACTTTTTGCAAGGGGGTCAAGCTCCTCTGTACCCCTAACCATGTTGATGGCTTGTACCCTTACACCCTGAACTTATATATGACAACTCCATAGTTGCACAAACATGAAGAAGGGAAAAATCTCCAAACCAAGGAGTCACTGCAGGCACACATTTGGAAACCACAGCAGCAGTGATTTCCTATAGAAAACTATGGTCAGAGAGTTCATGTTTAGCAAGTGGCTATCTGTGTTTGTGCTATTTTGTTTCAATATCTGCAATCACTGTAGAAGCAAATAGAACATATGCATGGTAACTGGTGAGATAACCAAATAATGGAACACTGGAATGGCTGAGGAGGGGGCTGCTGCTGGGGGTTGCTGCAGGAGGGGCTGCTATGGGGTGGTGGTCTAGTACCCTTCCTAGAACCCTATTTGACCATGATCTGGCTCTTGTATTTAAAGTAGAAAATACATATGCAAAGGCAGCTGCAGTATAACTACATTACAAGGTATCTTTTTCTTCCTATGCATTTAAATAATTTAAGGAAATGACTGGAGTGGCTTTACTGGGGAATGACCCAGTGGGCGTGGCTCAAATAGGGGTGTTTCATGAGTGTGGTATGGGTGGAGCTTAAGGGGGCACCTGAGCACTACTTTGCCTAGGGCGCCATTTCGGCTAAGGCCGGCCCTGCCACAACAGGTACAAGTATGACTCTGTCATTGTCCATGTTGGTGTGAATGACTTGAGACGTATCTCCCTGGACTATATGAAGAAACACATGATTGAGCTATCAGAGTATGTGTCCCAGGCATATATGACCCTAGCCCTAAGCAGTATCCTACCTTCTCCAAGAATGATACCACAATACCAACAACAAATAATTGATTTAACAATTGGCTTACTTTTTGGTATCATTCCAAGGGGATCCATTATCTGTCTGCTTGGGATGACATGGTTGACAGACCTCGATGCTTTGCCAGAGATGGCCTCCACTTTTTACCCCTGGGATTCAGGATTCTGACCAAGGCTCTTGCCTCCCCCATTGTACCTTTTTTTAGGCAATGTCCTGAAGACAAATCTTCCAACATAAAAGATCTGTCAAAAAGCAAAATGAAGGTCATGCTGCTTAACACTAGGAGCCTTAACCTGAAAATGCACTCACTAGAGGCTCTCCTAGCACTGGAAGATGTTGACATCTGTGCAGTCATGAAAACTTAGTTCAATGCTGTGGATAGCACCCCTGCCTTACCAGGATATACCTCATTCCACACATTCCGACAACAAAATGAGATCAGGAAGACTAAGGGTGGTGGAGTCTCTATTTTTGTTAAAGACAAGCACACCTCCAGACTCGTTTGCTGGCATGATGCACTAGAACTACTTCAGGTGTAACTGACAATTAGCAAGACATCCATCCAAGTTTTAGCCAGCTATAGACCCCCCTCCATGACTCAGGACACCCACTACTCCTACCTGGACTTATTTAAGTCCATCAAGGTACCCCATAACACCCTGATCCTTGGTGATTTCAACTACCCCACCATAGACTGGGTGAGCTATTTCTGCTCTAATGAACTCACCCAACAATTCCTTGACCTCATCAGTTCTAACACACTAGAACAGCTTGTCTCATCCACATGATGGGAGATAACATCCTAGACTTGGTTCTCACCAACATATGTGACCGCTGCACCACTCCCATAGTAAGTTCTTCCCTGGTGAGATCAGACCATCGGTCCGTCTCATTCGAACTTTCTATCCTGTCCACCCCCCAGCCATAACCAGACTAAAAAAACTTGTAAAAAGCTGACTACAGCCTTCTAAGGGAGGGTATAAGTAGCCTCACACCACCGCCCCCCTCAGAGGATGCAGACAACTATGCTGAACAGTACGCCAGTGCAGGATACAAGTACCTGTACAACTGCATGGATTCAGTCATATCCAACAGAACTAAAACCTGCTCCTCAAGGAAACACAAACCTATCTGGTCTACATCCTCTATCAACAGGCTTTACAACAAAAGGAAGAAACTATTGTCCAAGAGTAAAAAGGCACAAATTCCCAGTTGGAAAAACTCCCTCCTTAGCCTCAACAAGCAAATTAGATCACTAGTGAAAACCTCCAAAGCCAGTTATAAATCAAAACTAGCCTCCGAAACAAAGAGTAACCACAATGCCTTTTTCAGTTACATCAGGAACCTCCATGGCAAAGCCCAGGTTTGTTCCAAATTAGTTCTTAATGGTACCACTTACATTGATCCTGTTGACTTAGCCAATCTGCTAGCAGACAGGTTCAGCACAAACTTCACTCCTTTGGCCCCCTCAAAGGCCTATTTGACATCCTCGATACTTGTCCTGTACCTCACATCTGTGTAGATCAAATGTTAAAGGCCCTATCCAAGGCAAAGAACACAGCTTCTATGGTACCTGATAGTATCCTAGGCTGTATTCTGCACCACCTCCAGATAGAACTAGAATCGCCATCGAGCACCCTATTCAACCACAGCCTAAGTAGAGGCTTCATTCCAGCAGAGTGGAGAACTACCATTGTCTTCCCCTTGCACAAATGTGGTGCCTCTACTGACCCTGGAAACTATTGCCCCATTAGCTTCACAAGTCTGATCTGTAAGGCCATGGAGCGTATTATTATGGACCTCATAAACAAGGACAAAGGCAATCTCCAAGTACTTCAGCCCACCAAGTTCAGATTCGTCAAGGGCAAATATTGCCTGTTGAACCTGGCTGACTTTTTTGAGACTGTAACCAAGGCTCTGGATGAGGGAAAGTCAGTACATACAGCTTGCCTCGACTTGGTCAGAACCTTTGACACAATCCCCCACTCGGGCATCATCGAAAAGCTAACACAACTTAGGGTAAATCCCTATCTCTGCAGGTGGGTAGCCAACTGGCTCACCGATAGGACCCACAAGGTCAAAGTAGGTGCCTCTACCTCCGACAGCAGACCCGTCACTAGTGGTGTTCCACAGGGATCTGTCCTGGGACCCCTACTGTTTGGCATCTATTTCTCAGGCAAAGACAAAAGGCCTGTGACTGACCAAGTTTGCTGATGACTTTTAGTTGGGTGCTTTCACTGGCTCCTCAAATGATGTTAACATACTACAAGAGGGTCTCACAGCAACAAATGACTGGTGCCAAAGTCATGGCCTTAAGTTAAATGCAAAAAAATGTATTATCATACCATTCAGCAAAAACATGGCCCCTACTGTTTACCACATCAACGGCAACCCCCTAAGCACACAACCTGTAGTGAGAGACCTGGGTACACAGGTTGACAACAATCTCACATTCAAACATCAAGTAGTGGCAGTGGTCAGAAAAGCCTTTTACTTAGTTCATCTCATAAGTAAAGGGATTGTATCCAGAAAAAAGGAGGTTAGTACATCTCTGTACTCCTCCCTCATTAGGCCAGTAATTGACTACATCACCCCGTTTGGTATGTACTTCTCCAAACACCTGCACCAACTGGAAGGGCCACAGAAATACCTCACAAAGAGAATCCATGGCCTCCAACACCTGTCCTATGTGGACAGGCTCAAATCACTAGCAATCTACTTGGTATCATATAGATTGCTCAGAGGTGATCTATGTCTTGCCTACAAGGCAGTCTTGGACCCTGTCCTACTAGAGATACTCCATATCCATAAGTCTAACTCCCTGCGCATTACCCAATCGAAATGCCTAAATCTAACATGCAACATTAACAAAACCTACTGGAGAGACAGGTTTGTCTCCCAGAGGCTGCCCCATCTCTGAAATAAACTTTCCTTGCATGTCAAACAAAGTATGTCACTGACCTTCTTCAACTGCAACCTTGATGAGTGGATGGGAAAATACAGATTTGCCCCAGGGGTTCCACCTGTGTCCCTCACTGACAGAGGAGACAGGTGCTGATTGATGTTTCTTTTTTGGGGATAAACTCTTTGCTAGGCTTGTAAGGGCCCCAGGGCCATTAGCCTAGTAACCTCCTATGATAAAGCAGTTGAGAGGGGAAGAATAAAGGTTCAGCTGGTGGATCAAGGTAGGCACTAACTTAGGGGGTTCTGAGTCAAAATACACTTGACATACTGTATACATTCTACTATATAATCCTGAATAACTATTAAAGTGTATTCTTTTTTTTCAGGACTTTATAGCCGCATAAAAGAGAGACACCATGTTATCAGTGCTTCTGACTGTGGTTTTAATCATGACAGCAACAGGTATGTGCCTTTTGACTTACTTCTATACTTTAGATTAAACTGTAGGTCTTACAATACTTGTTCCTAGAGTGCCACTTACTGTAGTCCCCGCAATTCTGTAGGAGCTGCATGTTCCAGAAACATGGCGACTCACTGATGGCTGATGGATGGACACCTTAACAAGAACTTACTGGCAATGTACAACCATCTGTCCATAAGTACTTCACAGAATTAACCCCTGCTTTTTCTGAGCAACATAGAGCATCAGCATTCTGTAGTGGTTATAAATGAACTACGGTTCAGAAGGTCACACATTTAAATCCCAGCACAGCCAATGGCATAACTACGAAGAACAATCAAATATGCATATACTAATAACAGTAACAGCTGGTCAACCAGGTCTGAGGTGCTACAGCCTTAGAATTATTGTTTTAATAGAGGACTTCACGGGATAACGATTCTTTGTGTGGAGCGTCTGGCAAAAAAACTAGTGCAGAATGTTCCATTCTTATCAACACAGTTTGAAATAGCCCAGTGAGCATCTGTCAGTATAAATACTGCCTGTTTATTGTGTGCTCCATTGTGACCTGACCTCCATTTCCACAAGCTTCAATTCTCAGAGTGATTATGTTTGCTGCTTTATAGAGCCCCTGTGGGTAGTCAAATTATTTAATTGAGCATCCCCACCCTCTGAAAATGGCAAAACCCCAGTCCCAGACTTACTGATGTTTGTGATCTAGCTGTATTAAAGTCAGTGTTATAATGAGACATCCAGGGCTGCAGTTACCCTGTAAGTTAATATTTCTAAATGTAGCTGCACTGCTGTTATTTAAAAATGAGAAAACTTCTAGTAATCTCATTGTCTGTAGCGGGTTGCTAAATTATGTAGAAGCATAGTCAGATTTTCAGTTTTATTTGTAACCTAAAACACAGACTACAGTTTGTGATGGCTTTCTATTCCCTTCATTCATACTGCACAGGATCTAATGCAAATGCTAAGTTTTGAATGTCCATTCCATTCATGGTTCATAGGTTCATAGGTAGGTACTAGGCTATGGGCCCAACAGCCTAAGTAAGTCTAACCAACAAGGTTCCCTGGCTTATGCCACCCAAGAAATTTAATTTCCTGTGCCCCTGTTGAGCAGAGCCACAGAAGTGATCCCCTGAGATTACCCCATTCCTGGCTCTAATCTAATGTTTCAGGAATTGTACATGGACCTTATAATCCTTAGATAAATTTGTAACATGTCACCAACAAATGAAGCACATTTTAAATATGTCAGGTATTCATTGTTTTCTAACACCCACATCCTATGCAAGTTCAAGGGTCAAGGAGAAATACAAAGTCAGAATATCTGGAATATGTGGGAATACAAAATGTGTGTGTGTGTGTGTGTGTGTGTGTGTGTGTGTGTGTGTGTGTGTGTGTGTGTGTGTGTGTGTGTGTGTGTATATATATATATATATATATATAATATATATATATATATATATATATATATATATATATATATATATATATATATATAATATTTATTTATTTATTTATTATAAATATATGGAAACCAGCCCTTCAGTTGAATGTTCAGAATTTCAAACATTTGCAATGCCTGCTCAAGCTTTTGATATTCTTATGATTTTGATCAAATGAGTCAAATGCCAATGTTCACAACATTGACCAGACTGACATTGCAAACATCGACACACAACTACACATGTCCTGAACAACAGCCTCAGCACATACAAAATAAAAACTTACAAATAAACCAAAAAAAGAACATTTTTTGAGCCCACCCCCCCCCCACACTGCTAGCTAATTACATATAATAATTCAGAGATCGCACGATATCAGGGGAAAGTGCATATTTTCCTACCCCAAATATTGTGCAAAATCCCATACCTGTCAACCATCTGTTTAGGTGACTGAATGTTGGGAGCTAAACAGATCAACTGTACTGTCGTCAGTAATCAGAGCTGCTATATATACATATATGTATATGTATATGTATATACACAGACACACACATACACTCATTTTGATTTTGTATTCCCACATATGCTAACTTTATTGAAAAATGTTCTGTAAAATCCCCTTGAAATGTACTTGCCTTGTAATGTACGATGTTAATTACAATACCTTCTAATGATTGTGATGCAAACTACTCAGCAGTTCCATAGACTACCTCATACAGGAGGTACCTGGATCTGAATGGCGAAATGATAAATCAGCAAGCAAAAGAAAGTAGTATTGCTGGAAATGAATTCATCCTCAAGAATTGGTGAGTACCTTCACAAGGTGGACCCTGTTTTTCACAAAATCTCACCAGCGACACTGATATATAGACTGTATTTTATATAGCATATATCATGGACAGTAGTAGGTTAAAACTAAAAATGATAGCTGGGTGCACAAAACCCAGGATAAAAACGTGCCCGATCCTGGTAGGCACACTGGGGTCAAGACTGGAAAAAATGACATTGTAGAATGCTCAAGACATGGAAACATTCCTACAATGAGGCTAGGCCTTGCCCAGGGGGAGGATGGCCCCCCCTGTTGTAGAAGGAAGTAGTAGCCCACAAAAAATGACAAAAATGGATAGGCCAAAAAAGAGCCATAAAGATGATACAGTGGCCTATTGAGGATAAGAAAGAAATTATGTATTATTATTATGCAAAAAGGCCAGAATTTCCAGACAGAAGATATACAAAAAGATAACGAGAGGAATAAGAGGAAAGAAAAATACTTCCACAAGAAAAACTGTCAGAAGCTTCAAATAAAAACGTATGTTCATTAATACAACAGATTCATGAAAAACATTACATAGACCAAGAAACAGTCGGCCGTTTGGAAAAAGAAGCAACTGAGGAAGTACAAAAATAAAGAACAAAATCTAGAGATTTTTGAAAGGTATAAAAAAAGAAATAAAGACATGGGAAAGAAAGAGTGATCCGATATGGTGCAAAATGTATGCAAGGTAGAAAACCAAATTAATCAATACAAAAAAGGCAGACCCAAAGGTATTCAAAGAGAAATACAGGCAAAGGCATCCAGATATGGAAATTTTCACAATACAAAAAAAAATTAAGATCACAAAGAGGGAACATAGAACAGAAGATTAGTTAAGCAGAAGTTTAAAAAATAGAAGTTGAAATTATAGAATACCTGCAAAGTGAATGATTTAGTGTAGAAAGTCTAACACAGGTTATATCACAGCATGATGGAACAATGAGTCCCCCAAGTAAGGAGAAACAGGAGGAGCAGGAGACATCTAAAAAAATGCAGTGCCCAGATGCAGTGCCTAACTTCTGGCTAAAAGTATTAACATCATTACATTAAGATTTACCCATGAGTAAGAACTATTTATATGTGCACCCCGAACAGACACCAGTCTGGTTAACAACAGGAAAAACAATACTTCTATTTAAGAGCAAACCTGCAAGCCATCCTAAAAACTATAGACCAATAACGTGCCTTCCAATGACATATAAACTGTACACTGGAACCGATGCCGACAGAGGTTATAGTCATTTAGAAGAAAACGCAATCATGGCAATAGAACAAAACGGTAATAAAAGAAAGTCATATGGAACAAAGGATCATTTGTTGTTAAAGTCATAATGGAGAACATTAAAAAGAGGAAGAATCTAAGTATAGCATGGACAGACTACAAAAAGCATTTGACAGTATCCCATATTCATTGATAAAAGAGTGTTTAAAAATGAGTAAGATACACCTTACAGTGATCAATTACATTACAGCAACCATGAAACAGTGACAAACCACTTTGCAATTAAGCTATGAAAAAGGACATATTATTATTCCAGGGATAAAAATTCAAAGGGGGGATATTCCAGTGTGACTCTCTGTCACCACTGCTTTTTTGTCTTGCTCTTAACCCATTAAGCCATCTGCTTAACAGATTAGGTCATGGCTACAATTTGGGTCCCCGAAACTAAAGTATAAAGACTTTTCATCTTCTTTTTGGAGATGATTTAAAACTGTATAGTTCATCAGATGAGGAACTGAAAACACAACTGCAAGTGGTCAAACTTTTTCAGATGATATAAGAATGTCATTTGGTCTTGATAAATGTGCAAAAGCAACCTTTAAAGCAAAAAAGCTGCAGCACCAAGAAAACATCAGTTTGGGACAGGAATGTGATAAAAAAGAATTTGAGTAAGAGGAAGTGTATAAATATTTGGGAATTGATGAAGGATCAACAATAAAACATAAACAAACGTGAAAAAAACTTATTATTAAGGAATATTTTAGAAGACCTAAATTAATACTGAAAACAGAGTTGAAATCTAGGAATGAAGTCCAGGCTATAAACCAGTTTGTTCTTCCTGTCCTAACTTACAGTTTTGGAGTGACTGACTGGCCCCCAACAGGTGTTGGATAGGTTGGACAGGAAAACTAGAAGGATGCTTCATGCTCATCAATTGATTTATAAAAATCAGTGTATACCAAGACTATATATTCCCCACTCTAAGGCGGTATGGGCCTCCTCAAAGTTGATTACATGTATAGATCTGCAATCGTGGGACTACATACATATCTGCTGACCTCACAAGACGCCAATGTAGTGAAAGTTTTGAAACATGAGGAGAATAAGTCTAAGATGACTTCCCTGCTTTGTTTAGCAGAAGCATATGTGAGTCAAGCGGGAATGGAAATCAGGCCAGAAGTAGATAAAAATCAGGCAGCTACTGAATGTGCCAAAAAAAAGAAAGAATGTAAGGTGACGGATCTGATGAGATGGTAAGAAATGTGAAAAATGTATACATATAGTTGAAAGTATAGAAATATCTTGGAACAACCTCATGTTGATCAGGATTAAATGCAGGAATGGTTAAAGACAGGTGAATTTAAACCAAAAATGAAAGCTTAATACTGGCATCCCAAGATAGTGGCCTATGTACATGTTGCTTTACAAAGTGCATTAAAGATGTGGGTGAAACAGACAAATGTGCAATTTGTAAAACAGAATTTGAAACAGTCACACATCTTGTTGCTGGTTGTGATATACTAATGGCAGAAGGACTGTATACACAAAGGCATAATAACATGGCAAGACTGTTCCATTGAGGATTGTGCAAACATTATAATATTGAAGTAGCTGAAAAATACTGGAGACATGAGCCACAAAGCATTATAGAAAATGATGAAGTATACATCACATGGGATCACCCATTACCAACAGTTCAAAAATGAAAAGAAGACAAAAGTAGCAGTGATCAATGAAATTGCTACACCCAGTGACTACAGTGTCTTATGTACAGAGAGGCACAAAGTCATAAAATATAGGATTTGCAGGCAGAAATGAGGGCAATGTGGAAGAAGGATACCCAGACAGTTCCAATAGTAGTAGGAGGAACTGGTCTTTTTAAAAAGAATTTACAATCATAATTGGATATGTTACCAATATGTGTAACTCTATACAAATTGCAGAAGGAGTCTTTGACTTAGGAATGGGGTCTGTTCCCGTCGTGCCATTAGAAACCCAAAAGACTTGGACAAAATAAAAGCAGAGATACCTAACACACAGTGTTTATTGAACTGCCCATCTTGGAAGCCATCATCATCATCATGTAAAGGGAGAGGGGTCCATATCAACACAAAATTTGAGTCTGTAGACAAGTTAAATGAGTGGAGCAGAGCACTGAAAGATACACATCTTGGTTTGCAGTCTAGTTGGTTACTCATTTCATCTTTTTTGATTATAAGTCTATTGTGTTAGTAGGTACACAGATGTAAGCAAAATGAATTAGGCTTCATGTAGTGCTGTCTCCTTCACTCAGATTATCAGGCCTACAGCACCACAGCGAAACTGTTTAACAGGCAAGCAGAAAAATTCCAGACAGGTCAATTCATCACTATACTAGAAGGCTACTGTAACCCACTTGTGTCCGTCCATTTAGCCAGTGAACAAAAGGCTTTGTTCCATAACATAGATCAGCAGTGGTTGGACTTACACATCGAAGAATGACTCAAGATGTAGCAAATGCAGTCTGTCCCAGTGGCATAGAGTGCCAAAGCTTTACTGCACCCACACCGCTCAACCTCTTAGAGAAAGAAATCTGGACAAAGCCATAAATAATGGGGGGGGGGGACAAAAGCCCAAAAACAGGAACACTTTTTAAATATTGCTCTTACAAACTTAAAAAGTTGATAAAATTAACTGGTTTTACATTAGCATGAATTTTTTTGAAGGGTATGTAGCCTGAAACTCAAATGACTGTCATTATTTTCTGAGTTCGGTCTTCAATAATTTGCCAATGTTGGGAGAGTAGCCTAATGGTTAAGGTGTTTGCCTTACAAACACAAGGTGCAGGGTTTGAGTCTCACAAGGGATAATTGGTTAGGCTTAAAAATAACTCGCAAGGGCAGTTAGCCTAGTACTAATCTATGAATCTAGAAAACCACAGTTTTCTGAAAAATAGACCACAAATACGAGGCACAAATCTGAACAGTCTGCAAAAATCTGTATATTTGAGAGGTATGAACCCCAGATGACCCGTGTTCAAGTAGCATCACAGCTACTGAAAGGACCAGATGAGGGAGCGGATGGGAGTGAGTGGACAACACATCTCACCCATCTTTGTGGGAGGGAGACAGCCTAGGCTCACTGCAGTAGCAGAGTTGAGCCTGCCAAGCCCTATGCTATACTATTTGGTTAGGAGGTTGTGTTGGAGTGGAAGCTTGCATGCCCCTCTCAGCAGCAACATTTGTGAAGTTCCCAAGGCTCCCCAGCAGCAGTATGATGCTAAATCAGGGACCCTGACCCCAAACATGTGTTTGCTTGAATCTGAAGCAGGCTAAGGTGGGTTCTGTAAATTTGGTAAAAGATAAGAGGAGCTAATGGTCAGCTCCAAGGAGAGGAAGAGGAAAAAAAGAGATATGAAATCCACAACTGGAAAAAATAATAATGATACATAAAAATAAAATAATATAATGAATTCATCAAATCAACAAATGAAATAATAACAAGCTTGCTTGTAAATCACTTCATGAATTGTATAAATGAAAGCTTATAGCATTTGCTGATTCAGTGAATAAATATATTTTTTCTATTTTATTCAGTGATAAGACTTGTAGTTTTGCTGTTGGCTCAACATGGTAGGCCTAAAAAAACAAATGTTAGCTGTGTTTAGCTGTAGACAATGTTTGATATGCTAAAGTCATTGCAAACTCCCTTAATAACTCACCTGTTAATTGATGAAACATATTAAAGTAACTGCAAACTTCTTGTGACTTGTTTTAGGCTTGCAGGCCAGCCAGGCAAGAAACAGCCTGTGGGATTACTTCAGTCAGCTGACGGACAATGTTAAAAACACAGGGGGCCAGGCTTATACAACACAGATAAGCAAACAAATCAAGTAAGTTATTCTGCATACCTAAGTGGAAATTATTTGTTTGGCAGAAACAAAAATACTAAAATGAGGAACTCAGAATAGGTCATAGAAGTTTTATTTAAAATATTGATTTAATGTGATGATTTGTTATGATACAATACATTCACAGAGTGTAACAGTTGAAATTTTATATCCATTTTTTTATCTAGTAACAATTTTTCATGTATAGCCTATTTAAATAGATGGTATTCATAATTCCAAATCTGACTGAATGGCCATGAATTCAGACTTACATACATCTCTTCTCCAAGGTATGGTGATATATTAGTTGGTTTATGTCACTTTGGGGTGTGGGGGGGCTTCCTTTCCTCCATGAGGGGTGCCCCATGGCAAAAAACAAGTTTAAAGGAGAAGAACAATATTTGATAGTTGCTGTTGTGCATTTTAGCATTACTGCACCCAGCGTTACGAGTGCTGATATTTCAATAGGGGACCATGACATTTGGCGGCATTATTCTCATTATTGCTACTTCTGCCTGTGCTTTGGGCAATGGGAGAGCAGTAGGAGTTCCAGTTTACTATTACTACTATCATTATACTAAAAAAAATAGATAAATGCAAGTGTGTTGGGGGGGGGATGAGGGTAGTGCAATCATTCAAAAAGTGTAAAAGAAACGTTTATTTTATAGCAGTGTGAACTACATTACTTTTCAAGTGATAACAGTGACGACACCTGTTATTACTATTTTACCTGCACCATTAGTAAAACATAATTTGATTGTTAAAGCTCGCAAGATTTAGGAATGAAGTGTAGAAAGGGAATCTGGATTCTCAGCACAGATGACATAAGAGGGCATCTTGGGTGAGAGGTTTCCAGGTATTCTACACTGTAGGTCATGGGTAGAATACGTCAGAGATTGCTTTTTTCTTAACTCATATTTCTGTGTTCTTAAACATTGATTAAGCTTGAACTTGCATATAAATATTCCATAACATTTGTGGTACAGTTGACTGAGATTTAAATTTTACAACTGATTTGGAGCACCGGTGTCATACTGTATCTTATTGCATCCAAAATGAAATATAAATAAATATTAAAACTCTTCCTAATCATGTGATTCTTTCTACATTCAGGTGGGTACATCAAAGGCGGGAGCACATTTTAGTTTAGGCCCTACATTTGGACATTCAACAGTGAAAGGATACTTTGCCATATCACTATTTTCCACCATGAAAACAGCCAATGGATATGCACTTATTTTCTTTTTGGGAGTGTTGATTCATTTATAAATTTTCCAATATCCACTTACCCTAGTCAGGCTCACAAGGGCATGTCCATGTGTTAGTTTATCACTATATTTAATGTCATCCCAAAGGCAACATGTTATTTATGAATGGGTATGGACCAAATACAGCCTTGGCTGAAATGACACTATCATGGGGGATGTCCCTTAAGCTATCTTAAAGAAAATAACTGGATCAGTTACAGCCATGTGACCCAGCCCCAATAAACACTCAGGTAACTTGAGACAGATGGCTGTCTAACTTTGGTGACTTAATTACAAAAACAGTAAACCCTAACATGAATAAAGAGAAGGCTGGTCAGCATAGATTAAAGATGCACTAGGCATGGGAGCAAGGCTTGTTTTTGAAACACTAGCTTGTGCAATCTCTGCAACCAGCCAGCCTTTCCCTGGAAGGAATAATTGCTGGCATTCCAGGTATTTCTCCTTCCCTATAATGACGAGACCTTGTAATTGTTATACAAGTAGTGGTGGTGTGCAGCTCCCACCTTGAGGATAGATGGGGATTACCCCCCACCCCTGCTGCAAAAATGGGTCTATATCAGGACGTCGAACTTTGAAAAGAGTGAATGCTCTTTCATCGAATCCTGATAACTGAAACCACAGAATGTCGAACGGCTGGAACAGCAATTTTTTTCCCACAGAAAAAAAAAATCACTGGGCCATTGTCGGAACTTTGCCATTTCCTCCACTGTGGTGCTATCTCGGAGTTGGTATATTTAAGTAGGCAGGGTGTGGGGGGCACAGCCCCCCACATTGGGGGGTGTCGGGGAAGAAGCTCCCCCCACTTTATTTTGTCTGTAGATTTCGTTTTTTACTGGAGCAGAGATTGTTTTTCCCTGGGAAAAAAAAAAATCACTGTTCCATATGTTCGACATTGTGTGGTTTCGATTAGGAGTCGATTTAATAGAGTTCGCTCTTTTCAACATTCGACTACCTAATATAGACCCTGCAAAAACAGGTTTTTATTGTAATTCTTTTACTCCCAAATGCTGCTTACATAGGGACTTTTCTGAATGCAATTGTATGAGGTGTATGAGGTGTATTAGTCAAACAAATGTCAAAGAGATATTGAGAACAGACTACTCTTCAGTTGTCTGACATCATAAAGATAAATAAACATAAATAACATACACCAGCAAGCAAATGACAGCACCAGCTGATACTGCAATCTCAGCAGAGCTTGTCTTTATCTATAGCTTCACTATATTCTTTTAGAAAACGTTCTGTTACCAGTCAAATATGTACTTTAGTTCAAAGTTGGACCAGGGATAAAGTATACTAGTCCCTCATCTCCAGCAACTTCTATGACATTTGTTCAAAGCTCTGTAAAATAATACTGACTAGCTGTTAGGCAGTTTTCCTTTTCCAAGTCTTTCGAAGCTATTATGTGGAGGCACAGTAGCAGGTAAATATTGAAGAAGAGTAATATTGTATACCTAGAGCCAGGAGGGCAACTGAGAGCCATTTTAACAATCCAAGCATGCATACGCAGTTTCATACTTGTTCACAAAGTAATCTTCATTTATGAATAATGTAGGAATAAACTGGTGCAAAACCTAAGGTTTGGAATGTTAATGAAACCTACCTGTGTTGGCAATCTGCTCAGAGAAAGGAAGAATTTGGGATGAGGTATATAACTGCACTGCCACAAAGTACTGACCAAGTAAACTTGCTCGGTGTTCCATATTAACCTAAAATTAAGTGTGTTAAGAAAAGCATTTGTGAAACGTCTTAACTTACATAAGCAAATATAGAGTGGATAACCCTGCAAAATTATATCACAAATGAGATGCCTTTAAAAGGTCAAACAGAAATCATTATTTTGTTTTCATTTTCCACAGAGGTCTTTTTAAGGACAGCTTTCAACCTGGAAATTTCTACTCCAAAGGCCTACTCCAAAAGTTAAGCTTGTTCACAGAGCAGGCACACATCCATGTCTCCCAGAATGCTGAGGAACTTCGGACACAAATTAGGCAACAACTACAGGAAATACGAACAAAGTTGTCACCTTATACTGAGGAAGTTCACCAGAAAATCAGCAAAAACATTGAAGAACTTCGCCTTAAGCTTATGCCATATGCACAGCAAATCCATGACCATATGACCTGGAACACACAGGAACTTCAACAACAGTTAAATCCCTCTGTACAAGAATTTCAAGATCAACTGGTAGAAAATGCTCATGATTTTCAAAAAACCTTGACCCAATATGCAGATACACTTGCGAAGAAGATAAGTCATAACATTGAAGTAGTTAAAAGAAGTTTCAAACCTTTTGCTGGCAAGCTAATAGAACAGATTTTCCAGGGTATTGAAGAACTTAAGAGAAACCTAGAATCCTACCATTCAGATGACCAACCAGATGTGCTCAGTCAACATATCAATGAGCTGTCCCAACAGCTGGTGAAGGATGCCCAAGAACTTCATGAGAAGATCAATCTCAGCCTTGATGACCTTAGGAATGAGCTGCTTCATCACCCAAACCAGCTCAAGGAACAAGTCAAGCAGACTTCTGTGAACCATCAGCAGGACATCAACCCCTATGTGGAAGGTCTCAGTGATGAGGTCATTATAAAAATTGAAGACTTCAGTATCAAAGTTTCTAGACATGTGGAGGACCTCAAAAGAAAAATAGCCCAAAACACTGAAGAGATGAAGCACAAGCTAGTGCCCCACTCTGAAGGCCAACAGGAAATGATGACTTCTCTGGAGGAAATGCACAGTAAACTCAGCTCTTTGTTGACTGAAATTCGACAAATACTACATCATTAAACCTGACATTGAGGAGTATAGTACTACAAACAATGCATCCTTAAAAACCCACCCATGATCACAGGTGGGACACAAACAAGCTCTGTTGTTGCTAAATCAATGATGTTCACACTCCATGGCCTTCTCTTACTTCACTGGGACATGGCAGAAGATTATTGCTCATAATAGAAGGGCCAAGCATGGACGGAAGAGACTACAATGTTTCCTGAAGTCAATATTCTGAGGTTTGCAGAGCTGTATGTACATATGAACTATATCTGTGAATAGAGGCTATATTGTAGTACACACTAAAATAGTGGAAGGAATCTGAAGAGCTACCATGCAGTATTATATTTCATTATGTAAATTATTGCCACCAAAAACTTTTTAAATTGGACTGTGTGGTGCCAACATTATGTCTCTTTAGCTAGGGCACAAGTGAATGTTACATGTAAGTGAATGTATTTATTCATATCCACTTTTGTTTTTAACTGTACAGACTTTTTTGTTCAATACAGATCAATTAAATTTAGATAACCTGCTTTTCTGAAAAATTTTACAGAAAAAAAAATGTTTTCTATCATGCTACTCACACAGTGTTACATATCGTTTGCAATTTGCTTAACATATATGCAGGCTATTGTTTTAAGTTAGCAAAATAATATTAATGAAAAAAAATCACATTTCATTTGTAGAAGTAGCAAGGTATTTATAGAAATTATGCTACTGGTAGTCAAATTCCAGTCTGCAGACAGGCATAATTATGTTACACTGGAACATTACTACGATGAGTGAAAGAAATGTCAATAACTTACCACTATGACTTGAGGATGTGAGACAGTATTGTAGCATGCACTAACTTGTAAAACACATGCAGATGTTTATATCTTCTCAGCTTGTTTTTATTTGACATTCAGTTAGAAAAGCTAATATCACTACAACAGAAATATATGGGGGGGTGAGGTTATCAGAAAGGAATATAGTGCGACCACGCTTCAGTAGGTATTAGAGTGAAGATAGTTCATGTAACCCAGTGGGAAGTAGGCATGAATAAGTTGTGATACAGTACAGACATGCCTGTAACATATCACAGACATGCCTGGGATGGTGATATATAATGGAGCCTCATAGTCACCATGCAAGTCAGTTGACCTTGCATTGCGAGGTTACGTAACACAGGGACATCTGCTTCAAGGAACATGCCCAGTGCTATGGTTGTTCACGTACTCACTGAAGCACTGCATACCTGTTGGAAACCCGTTCAGGAACTACACAGCAGGCATCCAGGCCTAAGGACTGCTGAGGACCCAGCACCTGGTACAGTGGCTCGTACATAGCATGGTGGCTAACGTCACACCTCTTCCTGCTTCTTGACCAGTCCTGCAGAAAAAAGAAAATAAAATGCAGTAGAACAAAGCACCATAATTAAAATACATGAAAAAGGGAACAAAAGAAAACAAGACATAATGGTCAGTTTGATGTGGTGCAGTTTATTAAAAGAGGACCTGTAGGAATAAAAAAAAAAATCAGCCAAATAATGTAAAACAATAGCAATGGAACTCACTATTATACAACAGATGATATCTCAGGTATACCAATGCAGATATAACTGAAACAGTTTAAGATATACAAGGCAATTTCACTAGAGGCTCCAGATTCTACTTCCACTTTCAAGGAGGACAATACCTATAAGCCTCAGAACAAATTTAAGGGCACCAATTCAGCTGCCCAAGCTGTGTTTGAAAGACAACGGGGTATCATGTTGTTAGAACTGTAGAAAAAGCATATTCCAGTGCAGAGAGAGGCATTCGGTGATGAATCTATCCCTCCACCTAGTTTTATTTCCTGATATTGGTTGAGACCTGCTGTTCTAGTGTTAGTTTCACTGTCTGACTTATCAAGATATTGTTTTTCTTGGCATTTTTGTTTAAGCAGTTTTTCAGTGCATCAGGTGTTGATACATGTTAATTCATTTTGAAAGAGATAAATATCTTGATTTAATGTGACAAGTACACCCAGCTTGCATTCATCAGCAAATTTGATTAATCAGAGATCAGTGCTATCAGATTTGAGGTCAGAGAAGTAAATGCCAGGAAGGAGAGGGCCCATCACAGATCCCACTGGTCACCTTTCCACTGGTCACCTTCGCCCTGACTGAGGTGTCACCAACTCTGACAACATCCATTCTGTCCCAGATCCAGATTGATAAACTAGTCTAGAAAACCAATGACCAGCTAAGAAATGGTTAGATATTAAATTTTAAAAATATACAGAATATTCAGTGTGACATTTTTAGTACAGTTATAAAGTAATGCCAGCAATACATTCTGTGAACCCCACCATCTCTCAAACCTGGTCTAGCTCCTCTGGCAGGTGATCCTTTTCTTTTCATTCTCCTGCACCACTGCAAAACTAAAACAAAAAAAGTGAATGACTATACAGCATATCCACGAAAACAGAAGGCATCACAGCTGTATTTGCCAGGCTTACTATAAAGTGACACAGCAAAAATAGACTACTTACATAATAGTCAGGCTCTCTGTCTTAACCTCTTCTTCCCACTGGTGTAGAAGGTCTTACTTGTGCCTCTTCAATTCAAAATAATTAGGCTGGTAGTGCTCACCAGACTGAGCGATACCACTGGCATCACTGACACTTTGGCAAGTGTATGCCAGACATTCAACTTATACAGCATAGACCTTTTATAATTCCCCAGTGGGTGCTCTGTAATCTCCGTATGTAGCAGGTTTTCCAAATGTCTGTGTGTAGCAGGTGCTCCCTATGCTCCGTGTGCAGTAGGTGCTCCCCATGCTGTGTTTGCAGCAGATGGTCCCTATGCTCTGTGTGCAGCAGGTACTCACAGTGCTGCATGTGCAGTAGGTGTTCACCATGCTGCATGTGCAACAGATGATCACCATGCTGCATGTGCAGCAGGTGCTCCTTATGTCCTGTGTGCAGCATGTCCTCACCAGTCTCTGTGTGCAGCATGTGCCCACCATACTGTGTGTTTAGTAGTTGCTCATCATGCTGTGTGTGCAGTAGGTGCACACCATGCTGCTCATGTAGTAGAGGCTCACCATGCTGCATGTGCAGCAGGTGCTCCTTATGTCCTGTGTGCAGCATGTCCTCACCAGTCTCTGTGTGCAGCATGTGCCCACCATACTGTGTGTTTAGTAGTTGCTCATCATGCTGTGTGTGCAGTAGGTGCACACCATGCTGCTCATGTAGTAGAGGCTCACCATGCTGCATGTGCAGCAGGTGCTCACCATACTCCATGTGCAGCAAATACTCACTAGTCTGCATGTGCAGCAGGTGCTTACCATGCTGTATGTGCTCACCAAGCTGCTTGTGTAGCAGGTGCTCACCATGTTGCATGTGCAAAAAGGTGTGGAAATATTTTGTACTCCCTCCTGCATCATGTGGGGACCCTGACAGGGTTTGATCTTGCTTAGGTCATGTCCACTCTCCAGGTCAAGTTTAGGTGAAAAAAATGGTAGCTAAGGCACACTGTTGCACTTAGCAGAGATCATGCTCTGTGTATCCATGAGCAGCAAAGTAGGGTGATTGCCATTTATGGTTACACAACACAAGTGGTCAGTAGCACATGGAGGAATGCACTCCAGTGATCAGAATCCACAGTCACTCAGTCTCTATGTGACTTGAATACCCCACCTCCTGCACAGGAGCTATAAGCAGTACTGACTCACGATGACCATGGTCATTAGTGTAATGCAAATCATTAGTAATATAGCAAGGCTCTTTTGGCATCCACTGTATGTGACCTCAGTGCCCAAGCATCAGCCAGACCAGGCCCTGTTATGCAGAATAAGGGTGACAAAAACACTGCATTATTGGTGCAGTTCAGAAACAATTGTTTTAAGTTATCTCAATGGTATAATAATTGGACTACAAGCAACATTTTTAACTCAATGAAAAACACATTTGCCATTTTTCAAGTGACCATGTTATACCTGGCAACACAGAGACTCCAATATAAATGGATATCAAAATGTAGTGCCATATAAGGTGACAGTAGACAGGATAATTTGTAACAGACTCCAGTACTGCAGTTACTGTTCAAGGCATCTTAGCACCACAGACACTGTCACATACTGGTGCAGTGTATGTGGAATATTGCACTGGTCGTGACAGGTCTCTGACTGGCTTGGGAGTGAGGTTCAAACTGACATGGCACAAAGAACAGGCAGGATAGGTTTCATTCCTATGTGTATTGAGAGGATGGTCATCCACCCAGGGCACAGGGAACAGCCAGGTAAGGCTGCAATCCTGTGGAAGGTGTAATCCACTCAGGGTACAAGGAAGGCAGGTGGGCAGGCTCAACCATAGTCCTCCTCATTTGGTGTCTACACACCATGGCATAAGAACAGAGACAGCAGGACAGGCTACTGGGGATGCCTGGCTTCAAGTGCATGGGGCACACAATGTGCTACTGGCACAGATGCAAGGGACAGCTTACAGGGCTCATGTGCCCACAGAAGCTGCCACAGTGTCAGAATAGTTACCATACAGCAGCACACAGGGCTGTGATCACCACAAGAGTATCAGGACAGTGAAGAGACAGGGGCTGCTGACATGGATTGTTCTGCATAATCCCACTGATCTACATGTGTACCCTCAGGTGTAGTTGACCTATCATGAGATCAAAAGACTGCCTATGGCCGCAGAAGTTCACCATACAGGAGACTGAGGTGCTACTGTAGGCCCTACATACACATGGCAGGTGTATCGAGGTCTGCAGGGATCAAATGTGGCAGGGAATATAATATGATTATGGTATAACTGCTTCTCCGGATTACTAGTATGATTCTGCATACCAAGAGCAAGGCTCGGGAAATAGCCAGGGACAAGTTGGCCACCAAGGTGGACCCCTAACACAGAGACAACTAATAGATATTGAAGAATTCCAGACATCCATCAGTGATGATAGTGACAGAACCTTCATACTTGATAGTGGATAGAGTATGGGAACTAAGTTGGTAACAAATGCCCAAGTGTCTCTAGGGTATGCCCCAGGTGAGCAGTGGGATATGCCATTCCTAAAGGACATAGCTTAGCACTTCTGCCTGTATTACTCAGACATGGTCATTTGCATTCATGTCACCCATGGGCTCATCAGGGCTGCAACAAAGACAACCTGTACCACAAGGTACAACTGCCTGACTATCCATATGGGATGCATCAGGTTAGTAGTGGGACATGTCATACCTATAAGATATTGGCTACCACCTCTGTATGGTTTACTCATAGATAGACATCTGCATTTCTGTCAGACAGGGATAACAAGGCTGCAAGAAAGGACAAGATGCACCACAAAGTATGCATGTGCCTATCAGCTATGCATGTTCTTGTTAAGTAGCAGTCTGTGTGCTGCACATTGGTGGGAATCACACATTTGCACTATCTTTTAAAATGAAAAGTTATCTAAATGCATTCACAGATTCCATGGGGAAAGAATCTGGCACAATAAGTTCACACATGCATGATGTCAACAGGTCTTTGTAAGTTGACGATGATAGCACCATGTACCTTGTACAGTCCAAGGTCATAGTAGGACTGTTAGCAATGCTAAGAGTGGAGGGCATTCCCATGCACACACCTAAGGGGGGTACACAAGTCCAGGATGAATCTATGGCATCACCTGTGTTTCATGTAGGTCATCCCATACATGTCAGTCCTACATCAGATACACAGTGAGCATTACATCACTGCAAACAGTATCAAAGGGCTGAAACACCACTAAGGTGCATAGACATCACTGGGGGAAATGTAGGGACACATTGGAATAATGTGTCCAGAACATTCCCTGATCTAAGTCCTACCCTTGGCATTAATCACTGAAGATGCAAGTCTGTAATCCAGGTACAGAGAGATGCTAATCAAACAATGTCAGGAGTGATCTGTGGGTTGTGTGGCCTGTGAAGCCTTTCAACCATTGCAGGAACTGCAGAATATTCAGAGCCTGGTAGTGACCAGAGGCAAGCACACTTTTTGAGGGAAGTGGCAGTCACTCAGCATCCAGTAGTTCACCCATGTGGCTGTGGGGGACCAGCTGTATGGTCATACTAGGGCTCTTGGGTTCATAGGTTCATACGATGATACTAGACTATTGGCCCAGTGGCCCTTATAAGTCTAGCCAATAATTTCACCCATGTTTCCTCAAAGTCAGCAGCTGTTTCCCTTGTCCAGCAGGGACACAGGTGGAATCCCAGGACTGTATTTTCTCTTTCCCATCTAGTCGTCCAGGTTCCTCTTAAAGATGGCTAGTGAGGTACTCTGCTTGACATGGAGAGGGAATCTATTCCACAGATGGGGAGTCTTTGGGACACAAATTTCTTCCTCCACAAGTTCTATTAATGTCACAGACCAGATTGAGGCCTTGCATGTGGGTTGCACGAGTAGAGATTGTCTTATGAATATGCAGCAACTCCATCAAGGCTGGGTATGAGATGGCTTTATATGCCAGACACAGGTCACCTCTGAGCAGTCTGTATGAGACTGAGTAGAGGGACAGGGCTTTTAGCTTATCTGTACTGGATAGGTGTTGAGACCCTGGATTTTCTTGGTCAGGAACCTCTGTGGTCTCTCCAGCTGCTGTATGTGCTTGGCAAGGTACATGCCGAAGGGGGCATTGTACTCGATAATGGGTCTGATAAGGGAGGAGTACAGGGATGTTAATACCTCCTTGCTCCTGGATGAAATACCCTTACTTATGAGGTGGGCCATGAAGAAAGCCTTCCGTACAACAGAGGCTACGTGGTGGTCAAAAGTCAGGTTGCTATCAACCTGGGTGCCCAGCTCCTTCACGACTGATTGCATGCTTAGTACATTGTTATTAATGAGATAATTAGTAGGGATGCCATTTTCCCCAAAGGGGATAATGATACATTTCTTGGTATTCAGTTTGAGGCCATGCTTCTGGCACCAGCCATTAGTTTCAGTAAAGCCGTCTTGGAGGAGGTTCACATCACCTGTCGGGGCATCTGGAATTACTATTTAACTGTAACCTCCAAATAGACTTCATGCCTCATGAATGGAGAAAGGCAACAGTCATCCCTCTACACAAAGGTGGATCATCTACAGACCCTGGAAACTGCAGACCCATAAGTCTCAATAATCTTAATGTAAAGCCATGGAAAGAATTATCATGGATATGATCAATAGAGATATCATAAACCTCCAGACACTAGACTCAACCCAGTTTGGATTCGTCAAGGGCAAATCATGGCTACTCAACCTGGTGGACTTCTTTGAGCAGGGCACTAAAGCAATGGATGAGGGCAAAATTGTTCACACTGCCTACCTTGACTTGGCCAAGGTATTTGACACAATACCCCACTCGGACATTGTTGACAAACTCAAGAGGTTAGGTACAAACCCATATGTCACCCAGTGGATAGCCAACTGGCTCACAGACAGGACCCAGGAAGTTTGAACTGGGGAGTCCACCTCTACAAAGAGGCCAGTCACAAGTGGAGCCCCTCACAGATCAGTCCTTGGACTGCTCCTTTTTGGCATTTACTTCTCAGAAGTCAAGGCCAATGTCAGTGGTCTCTGGCTGACTAAATTTGCAGATGATTGCAAATTAGGAGCTGTCATTGAATCTTACACTGACACAAATGTTCTCCAGGAGGGTATGACACAAATAAACAAATGATGTCAGAGCCATGGACTAAAACTAAATGCTAAGAAATGCATAATAGTATCCTTTGGGAAGTCATCCATCCCTGGTAACTACCATATTGACAACACACCACTTAGAGTTGACCCAATAGTCAGGGACCTGGGGACACATAGATAGTAATCTAGCCTTTGATCAAAGGTATGGCATCTCAGTTCAAGGAAGTCATTGTTCCACTGTATTCGGCATTCATAAGACCTATCATTGAGTACAAAGTCCCTTTTGTTTTGGTATGTACCTAACCAGGTGTATCCAACAATTGGAATGTCCACAGAGGTTCCTCACTAAAAGAATAAAGGGCATAAGTAATATGTCCTATGCAGACCTCCTCAAGGCCCTATCCCTGTATTCTGTCTCCTACAGACCTTTGAGGGGAGATCTCTGCCTGGCATACAGGGCATTGTCAGACCCCACTCTGATGGACCTCCTGCATATCCACAAAACAAACAGCACCAGAATTACCCATTCTAAAGACTTAAACCTTGCCTGTGATATAAATAGGACCTGCTGGAGAGATACGTATGTATCCCAGAGACTACTCTGTCTGTGGAACAGGATCCCCATCCATGTGAAGCAGAGTTCCTCCGTAACCCAAGTGCAACTTGGACAGCTGGATGGGAAACCAGAAATTCATTCCTGGTTTGGCACCTATGTCTCTAATGGATGCAGGTAACCTGTAAATGGTTCATCTCCCAGGCCCATGATTACACTTGTCAAGGGTAGCAGAACTTGTTTCATAGTTTCATAGTTTCATAGTATAGTACTAGGCTATCTGCCCTGGGGCATTTGTAAGCCTAGCCATAGTGATGTGGCTTTTGCCACCCCATGAAATGGTACAAAAATGTACAGAATAAATCTAGAATACTGTGCCTCTGTCTAGTAGTGACACAATGAAGGTCCCCTTATATAATAGAATTAGTTTACTGTGCCCCTGTCAAGCAGTGACCCAGATGTGATCCCTGGGGTAAATTTTCTATCTCCCATCCACTCATCAAGATTTCTCTTGAAGAGAGTCAGTGAGGGGCTTTGCCTAATACGAACTGGGATCCTGTTCCAAAGCATGGGAAGCCTTTGGGTTATGAATCTATCCCTCCAGCATGTCCTATTCATACTTGTGCCGAGGTTTAAGTCTTTAGCTCTCGTGGTCCTGATGGATTTGGATTTTTTGAGGTGGAGCATGTCCATCAAATCCTGATTGCACATGGCCTTGTACGTCAGGCAGAGATCACCCCTGAGCAGGCGGTATGCCACTGAATAGAGTTGAAGTTTCTTTAGTCTGGCGGAATAAGACATATGTTGGAGACCCTTGATCCTTTTGGTGAGGTACTTCTGTGGTCTCTCCAACTGTTGCAAGTGCCGGGTGAGGTACATACCAAATGGGGCATTGTACTCAATCATGGGTCTGATGAGGGAGGAATATAGGGGTACAATGACATCCTTGGATCTGGATGTGAATCCCTTCATGATGAGGTGTGCAAGGTAAAATGTTTTTCTAACCACTTTGGCAATGTGGGTGTCTAATGAGAGGTCGCTGTCTACTTGGGTCCCTAGGTCTCTGATAACTTTTTCTGAACTAAGTGGGTTGCTGTCTATGTGATAATTTGTGGGTACATTGTTTTTTCCAAAAGGGATGACTATACATTTTTTGGCATTTAGTTTAAGGCCGTGACTATGGCACCAGTTGTCCGTTTCAGTGAGGCCTTTTTGTAGGATGTGTGTGTCAGCTGGTGTATCGACTATGGCGCCTAGTTTGCAGTCATCTGCGAACTTTGTCAGCCACAGCCCTCCCATGTTTGCTTTAACATCTGAGAAATAAATGCCGAACAAGAGGGGTCCCAGGACAGATCCCTGTGGGACACCACTTGTGACTGGCTTTGAGTCTGACATTGCTCCAGTGATTTTAACTTTATGGGTTCTGTCCTTTAGCCAGTTTGCAACCCATCTAGTGACATAGGGGTTTACTTTTAAGCTGTCTATGCTTAAAAAGGCCCTTGTGGTTGTTAGCCTAATAAACATCTGTGAACCTATGAACTAGGGCAATTTAAGACATCACCCAGCTTGCAGTCATCTGCAAACTTGGTCAGCCAAAGACTACTGGTTTTGGCTTGCACCTCAGAAAAGTATATCCCAAACAGAAGAGGCCCCAAGACCAATCCTTGGGGTATGCCGCTCATTATGATTCTACTACTAGAGGTGGCTTCCCCTATTTTGACTGAGTGGGTTCTATCAGTGAGCATGTTAGCTACCCATCTGGTGACATATGGGTTGATACCTAGCTGGCAGAGTTTATCTATTATGCCCCAGTGGGGAATAGTGTCAAAGGCTTTGGCTGGGTCAAGGTAGGTGGTGTGCACTGTCTTCCCCTCATCTATGGCTTTGGTGACTGTTTCAAAGAAGTCGACCAAGTTTAACAGGCATGATTTCCCTTTGACAAAACCAGACTGTGTGGGGTCAAGCATTTGGAGGTTGCCAATGTCCTTGTTTATAAGGTCCATGATAATGCATTTCATGGCCTTGCAGATCAGTCTAGTGAGGCTAATGGGCCTATAATTGCCTGAGTCAGTGGAAGCTCCACCTTTGTGTAGAGGGATGACAGTGGCTGTCCTCCATTCAGCTGGAATGAATCAGGTGCTCAGGCTTTGGTTGAATAAAGTGCCTAATGGAATGGTATTGAAAGCTCATGCCTGAGTTCATGTAGAAATGCAGCAATGGATGTTGTCGGGTCCCATGGAGGGCTGTATTTTTTGCCTTTAAGAGGGCATTAAAGACCTGCTCCCTGGTGATGAGGGGAGGGAGGCAGGTGCTGGGGGATAGTTGCATACAGGAGAAGTGCACATTAGGTTAATACATATGGTAAACACAATTCCTGAGATAACCACACTGACCATATTGTCCATGGGTGTTTCCCCTGATTATGGATACTCACCTGAATGTGGTCAGTGTTCATCCAGCTTCATTGTGGTCTTCTATCCTAGACTATGGACACTTGAATGAATGTGGATGACACTTGTCCAGCACCACTGTGGCCTCCACCCCTGGCTGTGGACAAATGTCAGAACCCTGGATAAGATGCCTCCAGAATTAACACTGCAGATAAATATGGTGCACATAGACAGTGTTCTACACCTGGGAGCTCCACTTCATTACTGTAAACATTCATCCCTGACACCCCACAACCCCTTAGCCATGTGTGTGTACTTACTGTGGGTTTATATCACTTAAGCGAACGTTTAATTCATCGAACCTTTATTCATCGAACATTATATGGTGAATATAATTTCAGAGATTGACAGAATCATTCCCAGGGTAATGAACCACTTGGCCAAAGGCACACCGGAACACAAGCCCCACAAAATCAAACCCAGCCAAGTGGGGGGCTTTGCCCCCACAGCCTCCCTTGTGGAGGATCTGTGACTCCCACATCCCTCTAACTATACATACCAACTTCAAGATCACACTACGGTGGAGAAAAGGGCAAAGTTGTAGTGTTGGCCAAGTGCTTTCTTATCCTGGGACCTCATCAATCACTGAAATGACGTTAAACATATAGTGGTCGATGAATAAAGGTTTGATGAATTAAGCATTGAATTAAGGGATATAGACCTGCTTACTGCAGGCATCACCTGTGACCCAACCTATGCTACCATTGATGTTTTGTGACACTGCCTCCCCCCCCTCCACACACACACACACACACACACACACACACACACACACACACACACTTGTACAATAATGATGACTATACCCTGCTGAGCCCTCTGGGTCTTGGAGGTATAGTAATGTCTGATGCATAGTATGGCCAGTCAATGCACTGAAATGCATTGCTTAGGTGAGTTAGTGCATGTGTTACTCTTGGTCTGTGTTTGTCTTATCACAGTCCATGGCTGTATATGAGATGTTGCCTCTTTGTTAGTGCCATTACTTATTTGCATGTACCACTGCCGTGCATGAGGGGACACTGCAGCTTATTCCTCAAATGACTTCTCATTCAGCTCCTATTCCACAGATACCTTTGTTGCAACTGTTTTTGTAGCACCATGTTAAGCAACAAACAGATATGCTCCTTCTCATGCATCAGCACCGTGTCAAGGAACTAGGCAGGATTCACAAGGTCAAAGCCTGCAAAACTCCTAGTGTGTCATTTGTCAAATGTTGAAAGATCCCTGTAGCAAGGATAGTTAATACTACACAAGCCTTCTTGTTCACTAGAATAGGTCAGCCAGAGACATATCCTTCTGGAACACAGAGGGTGGGATCATGCAACATCACAGACACTGGAGCATCTTAACACAAGTGATATACTTGTTCACCGAAAAAGAGTGGAGTTCATCTAAGCTGATCACCAGAGTTAATTGTGCAAATTCATACAGTTCTGAATTGTGGCACTGTGTTTAATTTCATGTTTTGCACGTGTGATGCTCCTCATTACCACTCTCGTACTCATTTGCATATCATGTGGTTATTTCCATATGATGCATACCATGCTATTTTCTAATAATGTGATCATGCTATGTATCTCTAACTCATCCCCTCCCTTGAGCATTACCACTCACCACCTATTTCACTTAGTGCAGTGTGCTATTTGTTTCTGAATAAACCACCCAGAGTAGGCATAACTGAAATGTAATTCACAAAGATAACAAAAAGAATCTGCAGCTATACAGAATAATGGATTGCAGTGAACAATCGGAAAAGAATGAATCCCACTACTTAGTTTAAGCAAATAAAAAAGTTCTGATTGCCATATATCTCCATTCTTCTAAAGTGCACTGTCTTGGAGTTAAAGTGTCATGTATACAAATAATAATAAATGTCCCCTTTAAGTTACATTTTTTTTTTATTTTATTTTTAAATGTAAAACTTTGAATACTAAGTATTCCATAATATAGTGAATGATATAACATAAATAACATTTTAACACAGAAAGTTTGCATTTATGTTTGAGAAATAAGGTATAGTAGACACAGTGCTGTCTCAGGGTGGCCACGGTGGTGCAGTGGTTAGCATTGCCGCCTTACAGCAAGAGGTTCTCTGGTTCGATCCTCAGCTGGGATGCCTTCTGTGCGGAGTCTGCATGTCCTCCCTGTGGTCACGTGGGTTTCCTCTGGGTGCTCCGGTTTCCTCCCACATCCCAAAGACATGCTGTAGGTGGATTGGACACTCTAAATTGGACCTAGGTGTGAATTTGTGTGTGTATGTGCCTTCTGTGGAAAGTTGGGCGCTGGGCTGGCAACTCAACATCGTAAAACTCCACTGCCAATCATGAGCAGATAAGGTGATCTGCTGTGGCAACCCCTAACTGGGAAAAGCTGAAAGAAGAAGAAGACAGTGCTGTCTCATTGGCCCTAACAGCATTACAGAAGGTTGGAATAAGAAAAAAAAACACTGCTTACCAGGTTTCCATAATCCAAGTATTGATTAGCTGTAGTTAGCATAAATGTTGCACACACTTCAAAGGGCACCAATTTAATGTTCTGCTATGCAGCAAAGAAGCCAAGTCTTTGTATGAACTTTATCACTGAGATGTATAAAAGCCGATAGCTGTAGTGGGTAAAACGTAGCTGTGATGAGGATGTATTATTGCCCAGTTCTTTAGTTAATAACTATTTATAACACTGTCTTACAGCACTTTACATTAGCAGTAAAATCAGTCTTAAAGTGGATTAATAACATTATACCAGCATGTAATCTGGTTTACTGAGTTTTACTGAACCAGCATTACTCAGACACATCTTGCTCAGTCAAGATATCCTGAAAATGTACAAAAAGAGTAGCAAAAACAACAGCTGAAATTATATAGGATGCGAGTCCCTTTGCAAGAAGTATCCCAGTACCCCCCACTTAAGTATTCCAACTACATGGTCTCACAGTCCTGAGATAAAGGAATATTAATTTTCACTGTATCACAAATACACACACACAAATCCAGAAGAGTCCGTGTGTAAATTGCAATGGTAAAAAGAAAGAAAACAAGTCATAGGCCTATACCTAAAAAGAAAGAGTTTGCATTTCTAACCCTTTTGTTCTTTCATTTCTCTACCTGACTGAGACACTGACCCTCTCATGAGGCTTGCGTTTTCATTCATTCATTCATTTTTCTTTCATTCATGCATTTATTCTGCAATTCTCACTTTATCCTGTTTAGTGTCAGATGGGAATCAAAGCCTATCTCTACACTCAAAGGATGCAAGGCAGAGAAATTAATTCTGGATAGGATGCCCATCTGTAATAGAATGCTCATGGTAGTGCACACTCACATACACACACACACACACACACACACACACACACACACACACACACACACACACACACACACACACACACACACACACACACACACACGTGCGCATATATACGTATGTATTATGCAAAGCTATAGGCAACTTGGAGGATTTGTAATTTAGCTGCAGCATACTTTTGGCATATAGAAAAGAAATGCAGCAACAAGCAAAAGTCTTGTGGATACAAGGAAGACATAGACTCTGTACTTTACTGGCTACATATAATTTTGTATCAGAGCAGGAAAAATCTCTAGAAGAATACTAGAAACTATGCTATTATGTGTTTGTTTATTTATTTAGTTAAATTTGATAACTAGAAAAGTCCAGCTGGGCTCTACCGATTCTGAGCAGAGGCACGGGGAAAAAAGCTCCACAGCATATGTCACAATTAAAATATACCTATTAGAAGAACAGATTGCTGCAGGGGCACGGCTGTTGAGCTGCTGCCATACAGTGCTTGTTTCTTCATAGGTTCATAGGTAGGTATTACGCTATTTGCCCGAAGGCATTTATAAGCCTAGCCAGAATGTGTTGGCTTTTGCCTCCCCCCTTAGATTAGTTCCCTTGTGCCTCAGTCCAGCAGACCCACTGAAGTGATCCCTGGGGTAACCTTTCTGTTTCCCATCCACCCCTTCTCTGCTCCTCTATTGTTAGTGGGGTATCTCTTTCATGTAAATTTTAACAACCTTCTACTTCTACCTCCTCCCCATCTCAGCATTATATCCTTCCCTCTATCTTTTGTGTCCCAGCTCTTCCTTGTACAAGATACACACCTTCAACACTTGTAACACACGTACCTTAAATATCTTTGCATACACCAACATCTTGTTTACTTTAACCTTGTTTGTGAGGCCATTGAAAAACACTACCCTTCACTCTTCCACATGGTATATGTGAGCACTTACTTTTATGTGGCATGACATACCATTTCAAAACTACCTAACAGGCCCTATTCATCATGCCCCAAGATGGATAAGGCCCCATAAGTAAACAAGGTAAGTCCTTGTTCATTTTTAGAGCTTTCCTTTTCCTGACCTTAATATAGCCACCCACTCCTTCCTTTCTAAATATATCAGTCTCTCGTGTTTTCTTTAAGACAAATGGCCCTTAACCAGAAGTAATAGTACAGAAAGTGATCTAAAACAAACTGCAATACTTGTTGAGATTGTTACACAGTTATTTCCTTTCTGTGGGAGATGTCAATCCAATCGTACTAATTCAGAGTATTATTTAGTTAACCCTCCAATTTCTGTTACTGCCCCTAGAAGCCTTCCTATTATTTTAGGCCATAGGGTAGCCACATGAGCTCATAACCCTGCCACTCAAATTAGTACTCATTTTCTGTGTATTCACTTCTACTACATCTAAAAAGCATTCCCACAGCTCAATGCTGGAATGTTCTTCTCGTAGTTTGTAGTGTTACAGTCAGCCATCAAGTCTCATAATGCACTGGTTAGTTATCCATCAGTCTGAAATATTAAAGAAATGGTCAGGTATATCACAGACTTACAGAAGCTGGTAGCATGTGTAAGCTGGTCATCATCATAGTCAAGAGGGCTACAAGGGCTCTGGCCTAATTTAGCTTGACTTTTTCTGGACCTTTATAACTATGAGTCTAGAGATCTGTTGAAGGGCTTTGGCTGCTGGTAAAATACTATGGACACTAACAGCACTCTTCTCCAATGGCACGCCAGTCCATCCACTTAACCCTCACACCATAAATTTAAAGCAATCTTTTCTCAATATTCTTTCTGGGATGCTCATGAACCTTAAGCTCCATCTAAATTCTAGCAGTTTTTCCCTGATGTTCTCCTACACAGCTTCCAGTCCCAGTAGTCTCAACTTCAAGTCTTTTTTAATTACTTTAAATATAACAGATTAATATACTGCCCATTTTCATGATCTAGGTGCCATCTCCCCCCCCCCATAAATCCATCATCTTCAATGTGCTATTTTGGTGAACTTTCTTAATGCTAGTCAGCTTCTTCAGTACAGCAATCATGGACCATTGAGGGAAACATCTGATATTATCCTTTTTGCCCATTCCTCATCTGATGGGTTTCAAATCCAACCTTGGCCACTTTTCAGACTTAGAAGCTGTAGCTCAAGCTCCTCCCCTTACCCATAGTCCCATCCAAACACTGGATTACCTCAGATCTTGTTTGCCACTCGAAGTATCAGATATTGTTGAAGTAGTCCATGTTGGCGTAAACGACTTGAGACATACCTCCCTGGACTATATGAAGAGACATGATTGACCTCGCTGAATGTGTGTCCCAGGCAGGTATGCCCCTAGCCTTAAGCAGCATTCTACCTTCACCCAGAATGAGGCCTCAATACAAACAAAAATGACTAACACTTGGCTTACTTTCTGGTGTCATTCCAGGGGGATCCAGTACCTGACACCCTGGGAAGATATAATTGACAGACCACAATGCTTTGCTGGAGATGGCCTGCATCTGTTTCACTTGGGCTTCAGGCTTCTGGCAAAGCCCCTTACCTCCCCATAGTGTCTTTTCCAGGAAAAAGCATGAGGTCGATACTACTAACATAAAAATTTCAGCAAAACACAAATTAATGGCCATGCTGCTAAACACTAGGAGTCTAAACATGAAATTGCACTCATTGCAAGCATTCTTAACCCTGGAAGATGCTAACATCTGTGCAGTCACAGAAACCCGGTTCAAAGCTGCAGACAGGACCCCAGCCTTACCTGGTTACTTATCCTATCATACATTCAGACCCCAAAATGTGGGCAGCAAAGCCAAAGGAGGTGGAATTTCAATATGTATTAAAAGACACACACACCTCCAGGATGGTCAAACATTAGGATGCACAGGAGACACTCTAGGTGCAATTAACCATTGGCAAGAACCCTATTCAAATCATATCAAGCTACAGGCCCTCAAATTTGACTTAAGATGCCCACTACACCTATCTGGACCTCTTCAAATCTATCAAGATTCAACCCTTTACCCTGTTCTCGGGTGACTTTAATTACCCAACCATAGACTGGAAAAACTACTCATGCCAGAACACAAATGCCCAGAGATTCCTCGATTTTATCAATGCAAATGCCTTGGAACAGCTAGTTGATGCCCCCACAAGAGGTGATAATATCTTGGACTTCCAATATGAAATGGAAAACCAGGAAAAGTCTTTTGGCAGAAAAACAGATTTTATTTAACACACTCTCCAAACGCCAAACCAACGAACTGGAACAAATACTTCACATACACGAACTAAACCAGATATTCCACATTATGTGTATTCGTGTATGTGAAGTATTTGTTCCAGTTCGTTGGTTTGGCGTTTGGAGAGTGTGTTAAATAAAATCTGGTTTTCTGCCAAAAGACTTTTCCTGGTTTTCCATTTCATATTGGATTTCTTAGTTGGGTTGCCCATTTGTCTTCCTTTTGGTTTTCAATATCTTGGACTTGATATTAATCGACAAGAGTAACCACTGCAGCACCCCTATGGTATCATCCTCCCAGGTAAGATACGACCATAAAGCACATACGAAGTTACCATCTCCCCTGACCACCCTCTATCTAGGGTCAAACAAAAAAAGCTTCTCCAAAGCTGATTACAACATCCTGAGGGATGGTATAAACAGCTTCACAGCTCCCTTTCCCACCATAGGAACTAGCACCAATGTCCAAATCTACACCAAAGTACTACACAATTATTTATATAGATGCATGGAATCAGGAATACCCGACAGGACAAAATCATCCTCCGCAAGGAAAGAGTAAACCTGTATGGTGGACATCTGCAATAAAACTAAATAACAAAAGGAAAAAATTGCTGTCCAGGACCAGGAAGGAGCAAGTGCCCAATTGGAAGCAATCTCTCCTTAGCCTGAACAAGCAAATAAGAGCACTAGTGAAATCCTCTAAAGCCAACTTCGAGTTCAAATTGGCCACATCTACTAGAGAGAATCATAAGGCTTTCTTCACATATGTCCGCAATCTCAAAAGAAGCATGCAGATCTGGCCTTTTTCACACATATCCACAATCTCAAAGGAAGCACCCAGATCTGTTCAGAACTGGTGGTCAAGGACACAACATACACAAATGCTACAGATATATCCAATCTACTGGCTGAAAAATTCAGTGAAAACTTCTCCCCTTTGTCCCCCCATCAGTAAATCAGGGCATCCCCGGTATCTGCCCCCCACCCCTCATCTGTAGGGAACAGGTCATCGCTGCCCTCTCAAAGGCAAAAAATACAGCCTGCATGGGACCCGATAACATCCCAGGTTGCATCTTACATTAACTGAAGCATGAACTTGCAGCACCATTAGGCACCCTATTCAACCAAAGCCTGAGTACCGGGCTTTGTCCCAGCCGAGTGGAGGGCAGCCACTGTCATCCCTTTACACAAAGGTGGAGTGTCCACCGATCCAGGAAATTACAGACCCATCAGCCTAACTAGCCTGATCTGGAAGGCCATGGAATGGATTATCATGGACCTCATTAACAGGGACATTAGCAATGTCCAGTCACTTGACCCCACACAATTTGCCTTTGTCAAGGGGAGGTCATGTCTATTAAATCTGGTCGACTTCTTTGAAACAGTTACCAAAGCCATGAAAGAGGGTAAGATGGTGCACACCACCTACTTTGACCTGGCCAAAGCCTTCAACACTATTTCCCATTCGGGTATAGTAGATAAACTCTCTCAACTAGGCATCAATCCATGTTACCAGATGGGTAGCAAACTGGCTCATTGATAGAACCTGCCTAATCAATTTTAGTACTTTGGGTGCTTCCTGCACAGAATCTGCATATCCTCCCTATGTCCACCTGGGTTTTACCAGATGCCACAGTTTCCTCCTTTATTCCACATTTATGCCATAGGTGAACTAGAATCCTCCAAACTTCCCAGTGGTGGCACCCCATTCAGGATTAGGTCCTCTGCCTTGCACCCACTGAGTGCCAATAGTGCATCCAGTTCCCCACTGTCCCCATATTGGTTTAATGAGTAACTGGACAATTAATATAAAAATGAATGAATTGCAAAAGTACATAAAATGCAAGAAGTATAATGCTGAGACATAATGAATAGGAAAATGTCAAAAAAAAAATGTAAGATATTAAGAATGTTGACAGGATTCATAAACACAATTACAATTTGCATGTGTGTAGAAAAAGGACACAACAAATCCCTGCAGTTTAATAGTACACAGCAGTATCAAAACTCTGACCCTCTTATCTGCATCTTGAAGGAAAATGAGATCTGGAAATCAGCAGTGTTTCATTTTGTTCCAAGTCTAACAGTTACGAGGTGAGAAAAAGGAATCAAAACACTAGGGTTGGGAGAGACTTCTGAAGCATAATTGAGCAGCAAAAGTAGATCTACACAGGAGTAGACTACTAGCAACAAATGAGTAGCAGTAGGAAAGACAGAGTCAGACAGGAGTGAATTTGTGAGCAATAATGTGGTAGCAACAGGAAAGACAAGAGTCAGGCAAGAGTGAATTTGTGAGTGATACTGTGGTAGCAGTAGGAAAGAGAGTCAGACTGGAGTGAATTTGTGAGTGATACTGTGGTAACAGTAGGAAAGAGAGTCAGAATTTGTGAATGATACTGTGGCAGGAGAAGTAGAAAAAGACAAGTTAATGAGAAGAGTCAGGTAGCTAGTAATTCAGTATGCAATGCAAGCTTAAATTAATTGCCCAGTACTTCAGATTGTCTACCAGATGGTGAGATGGCATTTTACAGTTTATTAAAGTTATCTGGTTCAACATATTGTTTATATTTCTGAGCCTTCACATCATTTGAATGTTGAATACCCCACAAGTCCACCCAGACTCCCCATTTTAGTCAACCATTCTTATCAGCTGATCCAAAACTACTACAGTATGAGAGGTGGGAGAATGCTGCCTCAAATATTTATTTCTTTGCTGGTTGCTGCAGAGGTTAGGTGGTAATAATTGGTGGTAATCCATGAGCTTAGACAGCAGCATATCTTCAGCATTCATTTTTTTTTTATTTTGGTCTGTAAAGTCATTCCTAGACTTCTAATGACATTATGTTAGATCTCACTTTAGATGTATTTGTACATCATTAGACAGACTGTTTGCAAGATACTTCCATTCTCCCTCCTAAATAGAGCAGCTGACACAGACACTGTCAAATCCATCTCTGTCATAGTTCATGTTGGAGTGAATGTCCTGAGACGTACCTCAGTGGACTATATGAAGAGAGACATGATTGAGCTCTCTGAATATGTGTCCCAGGCAGGTATGTCCTAGTCTCACCTAGAATGATGCCACAGTATAAACAAAAACTGATTGATTTCAATAATTGGCTTAGGTTTTGGTGTCATTCAAAGGGGATCCATTTTATATCAGCCTGGGAAGCCATGGTCAACAAATCTCGCTGCTTTGCCATAGACGGTTTGCACGTGGCACCACTAGGCTTTCAGTTACTGGAAAAGGCTCTTGCCTCCTCCATAGTGCCTTTTATTATGCAAGGTCTTGAAAACAAACTTACTGATGTAAAATTTGTCAATCATAACAAAATAAGGGTCATGCTGCTAAACACTAGGAGCTTGAACCAAAAAATGCACACCCTGGAAGCACTTCTATCACTGGAATCTGTAGATGTCTTTGCAGTCACAGAAACCTGGTTCAAGACCTCAGAGAGTACCCCGGCTTTGCAAGGCTACAATGTCTTCCACTCCTTCAGACCACAAAACGAATATGAGAGAAGAAAAGGAGGTGGTGTTTCTATTTTAGAGATAAATTCACCTCCCGTCTAGTTAGAATGGTCAACTCCATGGAGTTACTCCAAATACAGGTTACTGTGGTAAGACCTTCATTCAAGTCATAGCCAGTTATAGATCCCCCTCCATGCGTCATGACGTGCATGAATCCTACTTGACCAAACTGGAGTCAATCCAAATATTCCCGAACACTTTGGTTATGGGGGATTTCAATTATCCTACCATCAACTGGGAAACCTACACTAGCCCTAACTCACTAGCACAAATGTTCCTTGACTTTGTTAATTCAAATGCTCTGGAACAAATTGTTCATACCCCACAAGAGGAATAAACATACTAGATCTGGTCCTCACTAACATGTCAAACGGATGCACTGCCACAACTGTCAGACCCTCATTAGTTAAATCTGACCACAAATCAATCATCTTCAAGCTGGCACTAATGATAGAACTCACAACGGGTGAAATGAAACTACACTGAAGCTTACATCCTGTACAATCACTTGCATTAGTGTATAGACTCAGCTGTACCAGAAAGAATCAAAGCCAGAGCCCCAAGTAAAAACAAGCTGCCATGGTGAACATCCAGCATCAACAAACTTTACAATAAAGAAAGTCGAGGCCCCAACAATTTAAAAACATCTTCATCAGCCTCAACAAGCAAATAAGACAACTTGTTAATTCCTCTAAGATCTTCTTTGAGAATAACTTAACAAGCACAGCCAAGGATAACTATAAGGCCTTTTACAGCTATGTATGTAGCCTAAAAGGTAGGACCCAAGCATGTGCAGAACTGGTGACTAACAGTATCATACACACTGACCCCACAGAGATAGTAAATCTTTTAGCAGATAGGTTTGGTGAAAATTTTACTCCCATATCCCCTCCAAAGTTATCACAAACCTTCGCCCAAACTTCCACCCCTGCCCAAAATATCTCAAGAGCAGGTCATTAAAGTCTTGTCCAAGGCAAAAAACGCAGCCTCTGTGGGACCAGACGGCATTCCAGGCTGTCATTTAAACAGGCTAAAACATGAACTAGAATCATCATTAAGTATCCTTTTCAATTATAGCCTGACCACAGGCTTTGTTCCGGCAGAATGGAGAACAGCAAGTTATTCCCCTCCACAAAGGTGGCATAGCAACAGACCCAGGGAATTACAGACCCATAAGCCTGACTAGCCTCATCTGTAAAGTGATGGAACATATCATTATGGACCTCATAAATGAAGACATAGGCAACCTCCAAACCCTGGATCCAACCCAATTTGGCTTCATGAAGGGCAGATCCTGCCTGTTAAATCTGGTGGATTTCTTCAAAAATGTGACCAAGGCCATTGACAGGGGAAAATCTGTGCACACAACATACCTTGACCTAGCCAAGGCCTTTGACACAATCCCACACTCAGGCATTACAGATAAACTTATCAAACTGAATGTAAACCCCTTTGTTGTAAGATGAATGGCCAACTGGCTCACAAACCAGACACACACTATCAAAGTGGGTGATTCCACATCAACTAGCAGACTTGTCACTAGCAGTGCCACAGGGGTCAGTGCTGGGCTCCCTACTGTTTGGTATAGACTTCTCAGATGTTCAGGTCAAAATTAAGGGATTGTGGTGGACCAAGTTTGCAGATGACTGCAAACTGGTGCAATTATTGAATCCCCAAATTATGTCAGTATACTCCAGGAGGGTCTTATGCAGACCAACGACTGGTGTCTTCCTCATGGTCTCAAACCAAATGCAACAAAATACATCATCATCCCCTTTGGCAAAAAACAACATCCCTTCATACTATTAAATCAACAACAATACTCCAAGTACCCAAGAAGTAGTAAGGGACCAGGGATCACAAGTTGACTGTGAACTTAGCTTCAACCACCATGTGTCTACTGTAGTAATGAAGGCTTTCTATTTAGCAGACTTGATTAGTAAAGGCATCGCCTCAAGAGCAAAGAAGATTATAACCCCTCTATACTCGGCACTTATCAGGCCCATAATTGAGTATAGCACCCCATTCAGCATGTACCATACAAAGCACTGCAGCAATTTCAGAGACCTCAGGGGTTTCTAACAAAGAAGATCAAAGGACTCCAGCACATGCCTTACACAGACTGAGTAAGGTCCCTGTCACTATACTGTGTATTGTATAGACTTCTTAGAGGAGACTTAATTCCTGGCTTACAGAGCAATCTCAGACCCAAACCTAATGAACTTGGTGCATATCCATAAATCAAACATGACTAAAGCTACCCATTCCAGTGACCTAATTATGGCCTGCTATTTAAACAGGGCATGTTGGAGGGACAGATTTGTCTCCCAGCAACTGCCACATCTTTGGAATAGGCTACTAACTGATGTGAAACAGAGCCTCTCTATGACACTGTTCAAGAGGAACCTGGATGAGTGGATGGGGCATCGTAAATTCTTACTGGGGATAGCACCCACAACTCTCCTGGACATTGGCAGTCATTACTAAATGCAGTTCTGAGTATTGACTAGCGTATCTATGGCATTACATTTGGATGAAACTGCTATGCTTGAAATTACTTCTGGGTCAATAGCCTAGTAAACTTCTATGATCCTGTGATCCTATGACTACCCCCTGGTAATTAGAGATCACTCCAATTTCCCAGTTATTTTTGTTGCACTGATGGACAGCCTGAATCACCGTAGGTTTCCCGAATACCTTCATTATTTTAGTAGACTCCAAATTAGGTTTAACATTAGCTGAATATTTATTCTCACTTCTTATTTGCCGACTGGATATTTTGCATCAAAATAATTCAATTGTTCTATCAATTTATTAAAGGCTAGTGACACCTCCAAGCATTTCTCTAGTTACATCTTACTGATGCCTGTAAATGTCTAATATTGCCTATTCATGTTTACATTAATAATTTAAAAATAAAGCTGCACATAAGTTATTGAAAGATTTCATCTCAAAGGTTATATGATGGACAATACAACGTTACTAATACTTTGTTTACTGCAAGTAAAAAAAAATATCAATCGTTGTTCATATAACATTTATTTATATTGCCATAAATTGCATATTTCTCTAAATATCTCTACAACCAAGTAGCACAGGCATACTGCTTAGCCTAATATGAAAGCTCTTAGCTGGATAAACAAAATGTTGCTGGCAATATGTTTGTAACTTGAGGAACTGCTGAGATATCATAAACTATTTAGAAAATATTACAAACTTAATAGTTACAGTGTTTACTGAGAATTACAAAACCTAGTTTAAGACATAGAACCTAAATAATACTACCACCATAAAACAGTTTGTGCTAAAGAGTTTGCCATTTATGCTTCTTTAGTAACCCTTAAGATTCCAGAGATATGAAAATGTGTTTGAAATGTAAGGACATAATTGATTCAATCAAAAAACTTAGGCTCTGCCCATTGGAGGTTATAGTGCAAACTTCTGGAGCTCCATTGGATGGAATGATTTAGCACTTATCACAACTTTTTCTGGTAGGGTAGATAATGCCAAACAGAACACAGCACTGAGGTAAGCAAGGCTCAAGGAATATGCATCTTGTCTAAGATAACCCAACAGCTGTGAATGTTACAAGCCTTGTGTGCCTTATACACAGCACTTAGGCATTGTTGCTTTCACTACAGGAAGGATCTTTTTAATCTCTCTTAGCAACTTCCACAACTAGTCCAACATTTGTAGCCAGGTTTATTACAGCCCTCGATGGCCTTTTTTTTAATTGATCTCTGCTTCACAGCTGCATGGCCTAGGATTTAGTCCTGGTCTGCACTTACTGTCTGTGTGGAGTTTGTTTGTTATCTCTGTCTCTGTGTGGGCTCTCTCCAGTTATTCTGGTTTTCGTCTGCCTTCAAAAATGTGTACATTCAACTATTGACATAGGTTAAATATACTCTTATTTTTATGGGTTGTGTTGTGGCTAAAATGGTTCAGGAATAACCAGTTCATTTATCCAGTGAACAAATAAACTAAAACTGAAAAAAAATTTTCATCAGCTACGTGGCCAACAGATTAAAAAAGTTAAAGTTTGGCATCTGCTGTAGAACTAGTTGATGTACATTTCAGCTCAAAGTTTGACTGTACTGACCTTCACACAAAAACTGCAGGGCCTTTTGAACATCTAGTCTATTGTACGTCTAGAAGTCTTAACTATAACAATAATAATACATTATAAGAACTGGACAACAGGGAATTTCCAAAATATAAGCTTAACTGATATGACATGATGTAATCCCCAGGTTTATTTGTAGGAGATCCCAAATGCCTTCACCAAACATTTGCTGGCACTCATGTGTCACTCTTTTACAGAGATTCTCACCTGTAATGAAATCAGTAAGCTTCCTTTCATCCTCCAGAAGAATTCATTTCTGTTCTTTCTGTAAGTTCAGTTGTTAAGACTGAGTGTTATATGCAAGAGTCACTGAAAAATTTATTTTAATTTCTGCGCTCTGCTTCTACGTTGTGCTGGATCCAAAGTCTTCTTAAGACACCCAGTCTTGCTGTGCTGTTTACTGCTGAATCAGAGACACAGAGCTTTGCATGACTCCATCTGTAGTCTGTTTAAAGCACCAAGCCTTTCAAATGTACACTGATAAAGAAATATATTTTGCAGCTATAAGCACAGTTACATATAACTTATTTTATAATAAACCACACATACTCTTTCTGTCAGATTGTAGCATATATGTACAAAGTTTTCCTTCATTAAAGATATGAATGATGACTTCTACGAAATACCTCTCTCTGCCCCTCTCTCACATAACTGAATTACTTACAGTTGTTATATAGAGTGCTAGTCACACACATAGATTTTGTTATTTCATCTTGGTATCATTTTTGGCCTTCTGTGGGAAGTCACATAATGTCTGTTTTTAGACTTTTCTATGGTCCTGTCAGCAGTTCTACTGATGTGAAAATGCACAAATGCACGCAATCAGAATAACAGAAGTATGAAAGGAAACGTCTGTTCTGTTCCTACTGAAAAAACATCACGTATTGCTGAGTTTAGATATTTGTTCTGCAAGCATGAGAAAAGCATGTGATACTTGTTTTCCAGTATTGCTTTGTTAGGCTTTTCTGATGCTGTGAAGAGAAGCCTGTCTGTTATACATGCAGTATGAATGCACATTTTACATTAATAAACTCTATACATTTACTCAAGCAAACTTTTTATTCTATGCTTTATCTTTCAGCATATTTAGAACAGAATTAATTTCAGCCTTATAGTCATAATCTCTAACAATTCCCTCTTTTTTTAAACATACTCAAAACACTTTATACTGATATGTATTTTCTGATCACATTATATAGAAAACACATTAAGAAACAAAACCTTTAGTCTTCTTTTGATACAAGTCAAAATGCAATTATATCAAGTATTACTAGCAAACAAAATGTATATGACAACTTTTTCTTTTGCAGACCATTCTGTGAAAATATTTCATCAGTTATGAGCTGTGTCTGCTTAAATTTTATTTTTTAACTTGATTAATTTATTATTTTGCAATTACAGAATTTAATTTATGACTTAGAACTGTTCCATTAACTCTTTGCAACTGCTGAATTAACTATAAGAGACAAGAACCATGTGCTACTGCAAGCATTTATACACTGATGAAAATATACAGTTTCAATTTCATTTTAACCATCACATTGTGGTTATGTCTCTGAACTGCTCATTAACATCTTGGTAAAGTACTGAACTGGGCTTAGATAATAAATATTTGAATGCAATTATTTCAGTATATTTAATACTTGAGGATTAAAAAAAATATTTATACACTAAAGAATGTTATGTACATATTAGTCTATTAGTTGTATGAATACAATGTTTTAATATAAGACTCTAACTTAAAACCAGTGAAATATTACAACTTGACAAATTACTTTTGAACTTATTACAATGTATCCTGTACAGTATGTATTTACACAAACTGTTTGCTATTCATGCATTTCAATCTAGTAGGTATCCTGGACCCATTTTTTTAAACATGTTTTTTCACACATATTCATGGGTAGACATTAATTTCATTTGTCCTGAATTATTCTGCATTTGTACATACAAAGACTGTAAAGTACATTTAGTCTAATCTTACAAATTTAATAACATTAATATTAAGCAGAATCTTGGAAAATGTTTATGTCTATTTAGAAATACCTAGTGGAATTGGCACCAAAGGCATATGTCCTTTTATTTTAAACTACATACTCAGCAATTAGAAACATTCATGCTTTTTTATACCAACATTGTTTTGCCAAAACATATTACAATAGTGACCATTCTTCCTATTAGAAACATTCATGCATTTTGCATATCTTCATTTTTTCTTGTATAACTTTAATAAAGCAATTTTAAACCCATCTCCTGTATAGCTTTGCAGTTTAACATGTTGCAAATACAATGTAATACTAAACAATACAATAATAACTAGCATAATATATCTTAGACGTTCAGATTTAATCTGTTTACCAGTGTTTCTTATGCACTAATACCTGTTTTTTTCCTTCCCCCCTAAAAGAGTATTGTCAAGAAGGAATGAGATATTATTTCTTCCTGTAGCTCTGTTTTAGACCCTTGTGTAGTACTGCTTATACAGTCAGTGTAAAACTGAGAAAGTGCCCCTCCCCCTGTAGTATACTGCAGTGTTGTTTATTTGTTTTATGCTGTGAGAATAGAATGTATACCAGCCCAATACTTTGGTTATACATTTGCTTTATTAGGGTACTAATAAACTATGGACTTTTATCTGATTTAATATTTTTTATAAAGCTTTTGCTGTTTATTACCACTAGTAGTTATTTATACCCTTCTGCATAATTTATCTGAACTGTATGTATATTATAGCCCATTTGCTGACTGTACTTGATGTAACTAAGTTTTTTTTTTTTACTTTTAACCTTTACTTGCAAACAAATTATCAGTGACATATATGCACAATTGTGATGTTTTATTACAATTACCAAATAGTGTTGCATGTGAATATTTTAACAATAATGTTTTAATAACAATGAGTTTTGAGAAAAACTCAAGCCACTTGTTTGGCAATCAGTCTTGTTTCTTATCTTATCTGCTCAACATTTCCTGTAACTATTCATCCAGTCTAGGAAAGTCTGAGCTCACATTTTATACTCTATAAACTATAGTTAATTATTTTGGCATTTTTCTTTTAATTTGATTGTGATTTGCATAACTATGCATGTATACTACATAAATAGATATTATTTTACAATTAGCTTACATGGATTTCAGTATTTTATTTATTTATTTATTTAACTGCCCTGCCATTAATTTTACAAAAACTGTTTGACTAATACCATCTGTGATTTTATTTTACCTACCATGTATTCTTAACCATTTTCAAAACACAAACATATTATAAAATATATTTCTTTTGCACAGATTAGCTGTGTATGGAGGAAGTCAGTCTCTGTCGGTTTAACTAATTTATTTCATTTATTTTGTAACTGCTGTTCAAAAGTTTCCTGTAATGTTGCATGGTCTTTCTGAAATTCTTTAGTAACCTGTTCTGCTGAATTTGAAACTCCTAAGCACTTTTGAAAAAATGTATGTATAACTTGTCTATGCTTCCTGAACTCGTTGTGTCTGTCGTTTAGAAGTTTATTACATTCTTTTGTAACAAAATGTACTAGAGGTTCTATCACTAACTGATTTGACTGTTGTTGCAACTTTGAAATAAACCTTTTACATCTGGTGACAGAACATAACTGTCTAACATCTGAATATAATGTCAGCATATTAACTTTCCTTGGTTCTTTACCATTAAAATTTTTGTCTGTACAGTCTAACCTTTGAATAGTGACATGCACTGTATTTTATGACATTGTACACACAATAAACATTTTTTTATACCATGCATTATTTTGTTTCAGATACCAGTCAAATATTGTAATCCATTTGCATAATGCCTTACTATTAACTTGCCCTAATAAGGTTTTACATTTGCTAATATGCTGTATAACTAACATTTCATTCTGTTATTATTATTATTACCTCTATGGCATTCATACTGTATGTAACACAGAACAATTTTTTTGCCAGTCAACAGAGAGGCAGATGGCCAAGCTGCTTTACTGTAGATGGTTGAAAAGTCTCTGTAGTCACTTGTGAAGTTGGTACAGCAAAACTGGCAGTTTCAGTCTTACAACTTTGTATTGTACCTTTTTTGGAGAATTTATGGCACTGCTCACCTTCCTGCACTGCAGTCTCACTCCGGATTTAGACGTCTAATGAACTGTATTGCTACAAACTGTAGAAAACTGTAGAAAAATGTAGAAATCTGAAGAACTTCACATAAACGTTAGTTAATGTGCTTTTACAGGAGTTACCTTATACAAGGCCTTACCCACTCACTCCCCCTGTTTTTGGATACAGGCTAGGAACGTTCGTTAGGGTCACCATTGAAAAATGTATTTTAATTTGTGTGCTCTGCTTCTATGTTATGCTGGATCCAAAGTCTTCTTAAGACACACAGTCTTACTGTGCTGTTTGCTGCTGAATCAGAGACACAGAGCTTTGCATGACTCCATCTGTAGTCTGTTTAAAGCACCAAGCCTTTCAAATTGCACACTGATAAAGAAATATATTTTGCAGCTATAAGCACAGTTACAGATAACTTCTTTTATAATAAACCCCACATACTTTTTCTGTCAGATTGTAGCATATATTTACAAAGTTTTCCTTCATTACAGATATGAATGATGACTTCTACAAAATACCTCTCTCTGTCCCTCTCTCACATAACTGAATTACTTACATAGATTTTGTTATTTCCTCTTGGTATCTTTTTTGGCCTTCTGTGGGAAGTCACATAATGTCTGTTTTAGACTTTTCTATTGTCCTGTCAGCAGTTCTGTTGATGTGAAAATGCACAAATGCATGCAATCAGAATAAGAGAAGTATGAAAGGAAACGTCTGTTCTGTTCCTACTGAAAAAACATCACGTATTGCTGAGTTTAGATATTTGTTCTGCAAACATGAGAAAAACATGTGATACTTGCTTTCCAATATTGCTTTGTTATGCTTTTCTGATGCTGTGAAGAGAAGCCTGTCTGTTATACATATAGTATGAATGCATATTTTACATTGCTAAACTCTATACATATATTCCACCAAACTTTTTATTCTATGCTTTATCTTTCAGCATATTTACAACAGAATTAATTTCAGCCTTATATTCATAATCTCTAACAGTCACATTCAAATTGTAATCCAAAATTAGGCACTGGAGACCAACAGTTCCAACACACAAGTGATTTAATGTTCAAACACAGCAAAAGGAACACACATCCACAAATAATATAAACATTGATAAAAACACTTCCTCTTACATTTTCGTCTCATAGAACTTCAGCAGATGGGCAAAAGCACCATAGTTACCTAGTTAAATAACTTTTCCTGTTTGAATAGACCAATGAAATCAGTGATTCAATTAGTTACCAAGATACAGAAAGAGTGGATCATAAACTGCATGTGACAGCCTTACTAGTCTGGCACCATCTGGTGGACAAATAATAAAACACATGAAAATGTATATAAAATTAAGCATTCACTTAAATAAATAAACCAGGATAAAATAACATGAATATACATAAAAAATGTAAAAAATGTAAAAATATCACAATTGTGTAGACCTGAGCTTGAGTACAGGTTTTAAAGACACCATATCATTAAGTCCTGAATTGTTGCAATCATCCAGGACTAATTGCCAATATAGTTCCCTGTATTCGAGTCTGGTCTCCCATGGCCCACCCCTGGGGTCTATAGGGACCACCTCTATCAAGAAAAATTGATACTCTACTTTTGGACATGCCTGAAGATGTTTGTACAGGGCATTATTATCATTTTTTTTCCTTAAATCATAAAGGTATTCATACATTCTTTGTTTCAAAAATTCAAATTGTGCAAATGGCATTGTGAAATGTCACAGTCCTCCATTCTTTTTGCTCTAAGCCTGTTTGGAGGCTGAGGATAAATAATGTTTCTAATGGTCCCAATAGTTCATGTTTCATGCTATTACACAGGTATCCTGAGATATTATCAGGATCCATCAATGTAGTGTTCTTGGTCTTGAAGATAGCCATGAGCTCCTCCTTTCTAGTGATAGTTGGGGAATTTATAGATGTGGTCATTTCATTAAGGGCATCAAGCGGGGGTAAAATTGGAGCTAAATTTGTCAGCCAGAAGGTTTGCAATATCTTCTAGCTCCATACAGATGGCACCATTTACAATTAATTTGGTACATTCCTGTATATCGCCTTTGATATTATGGACATAGCTGAAGAAAGCTTCATGATTGTCTTTGGCTAGGGAGGGCTATTTTTACCTCAAATGTGGGTTTGATGGGCTTTATTATCTATCTGAGATGCTTGTTTGGGTTGATATGGGATTTCTTTACCTTGCTGGGCATTACACTTCTTCCTTTTGTTATACAACCTGACTGATGTTGGGATTCCACCAGGCCAACTTGTTTCTTGAGTTGATCTTGTGTTTAATACTTGTAGGTACAGCTGTTTCTATGCAGCAGTTAATATGATTATATATGGTTTCTGTGACTGTTTCTGTATAAGCAGCTGTGTTCTCAGTGTTTGGGGGGGGTTGACATTTTACTAGGGTGTCACTGAATAATAGGAAATTTGCTAGAATAATTACTAAATGTTCCAGGGTTAGCCAGTGTCACTGGTTTCACCTTCACTTCAAAGGAATTGACTTTATGGTCTGTCCTGACCAGTTAGGATATTAAACTAGGGAGAGTGCAATGTTCCGCCATGGATGTTTGTGCCCCTAGTGGGAGTACGGACTAACAGATCCAAGGTGAATGCATTTATGAAGTCCAGGAATCTTTGAGCCTGCATGTTAGGGGTCATGTATGAGACCCACTTTATATCTGAGTAGTTAAATTAATCCATGAGGATGATACTTGGTAGAATGAGGTGTCTCCAGTAGTTTTAAGCATGTATTATGGCTTCCCCTGGATCATACAGGGGGACCTATACTTTGCAAGGATATGGCATGGGACCTTATCTAAGGTAATTTGGACATGAAGAAACTCAAGTACGTCAAAATGGTGGACCAGCCTTGAGGTGTGTTTGTATTTAAATCAAACTTTTGACACCTCCACCTTTTGTCCCTTCAAGTGCAATAGTTGGTTCTAAATGTGTGAAAGGCATTTTAGCCCTGTACTGCCTTGGTAATCTCCATACGTCTCAACTGTCCAGATTTTTGCAGAATGTCCAGATTTTTGGCTCATATTTTTGGTATGTTCCTCATAAAATTTGTGGTTTTCTGACAAATCACTGGGGTGATCTGAGGACTTAAGTCACTAAATAATGACATACATTTGAGTTTCAGACTTCAAATCCTTCAGAAAATATATGTTAATGCAAACCATATTACTCTAGCAGCTTTCTAACTTTATAAGAGCAATATTTAAAATATATCCCTATTTTTGGGCCTTTGTCCCCCTATTTTTGTCAATCTTTGTCCAGATTTCTTGCACTAAGAGGTTGAAAGGTATGGTGATCTCCATGGATTTAAACCATGTCTCAGTAACTCTATATATGTCTACATTCTCCAGGGTGAGGAGAGCTTGCAGGAATGGAAGCCCTTGTTTAGACTCTTGATATTGAGCAGTAATAATTTCATATTTTCCTGGGTTAGTTTAGCTATCACTGTACATTTATCAGGTTGGCAATGTCTAAAAAAGGCTGTATGGGGGTGGGCAAGGTTTTAGCCAATATTTGAAATCCCAGAGACTGATGCATACCTTCCCTGGTAAAGTAGTGTAGTCTGTTAACAATAGCCTGCCAGGATGATAAATATTGTACCACATTCAAATGATACCATACTGTAAGCCAGTTCTTAAAAGTAAATTATTTTCTCTTCCTATTGCGGCTTCATCCTTAGAGAAGGTAGAATACTACTCAATGCTAGGCTCATACTACCCTAGGATGCATAATCCGAAAGCTCAGGCATGTCTCTGTTCATGTAGCCCAGGGAGGTAATTCTCAGGTCATTTACACCCACACTGACTGACAGTCATATTGGTACTTGTGGTTCAATGACCTAAGTGTGTGTGTGTGCTTTACTTGATGGATCCTGGCCCCTGACAGACAGCTGTCTTTGACTCACTCCTTACCTAGCTTGGTGAGAAGGACATCTGTTTGTCTCATAATGGAGTCTGATATGACAAAAAAATGGGTTGTGTAGGTAATTGTCATACGGGCTCAGAAGATGAGACACCATGGGATGTCCTCTTCTGTGTTGTGTTGCTGTTGACTTTGTGGAGTGCTCATGAGGTTGGTGAGGATACTTTTTGTTTATGCAATGTCTGAGAGGTCTTTGTGGTTTAGAAGGATTACTTTTAAGAGCCTCAGTATATCTGGTTTTATGTGCCTTGTCCATTCTATGTTAGTTGGGTATACTGTGTGTGTTACTGGCAGCCTGTCTACTATTATCAGTGCTTGTATGAGAGAACCTTGCCTCTCACATAACACTTCAGTTTGTTTAAGAATTTAGTGGTTTAGAGTAAACATGAGACAATAGCTACATTACCTCAGGACACCCATATCCACCAGACTGGTTGCAAAGATAGTAGGGAAATACATGTCCATGACTTTGGGTCCTTATTTCTTGATCTACAAGGGAATGGTACAAGAGAAGTTTAGAGCTGGCTTGCTTGTTTGCTGTAAGAGTATAGACTACAATTAGGACTATCTAAGACCAAACTCATAGGAGGTGCTTCTCAGTGCACAAAATAGTTGCTCTTTGTGCAACTAAGTATTGTGGAAATTTCAGGGGTAGTTTTATATTGCAAATTTCAATTCTGTATGCCTATGTATACACAAGGCAGTGATAATTATCACTCTGCAATAAGCAGCTTCACACAAATGTGTAGAATTAATAGAGGCAGAGAAAACCAACTAAACAAAGCAAATAGCCCTCTGCCCAAACAAGCAGTCTCACTTAAACCCTTCCTGTGTGATTCCCAGCTCAGACAGACTAGGCCACATTCTGCTCCCACTAGAAGAGCAGTCCAAGGCTTTCTTAATGTAAAACCACACTACAGTTAGCCCAAAGTGAATTCAAACAGGACAATCAAACAAACTATCTAGAAATACACACTGAATACAATGCAGAGAAACCAGCAGCAAGGTAAATGAAAAGCACAACATTTTATAGGCTCATAGGACTATAGATAAGTACTATGCTAGGTGCCCTTTTGTTCATTTTTACCTAACTAGTTTCCCTTTTTGTGCTTGAATTAACCTATCCCATTTGGTTAAGATTGGACTTACCCACCCCATGCTCGATAATTATATATTACCCCTAATGAGAGTAATTGCGATCATACCATAGATAATTTCAGGAGACGCGTGCATGGGATAAAGCATGCCCCTATCCATTAGTAGTACAGAGTGCAGACCTAGGGTAAATTTTCTGTTTCACATTCATAGATCCAACTTGTGCTCGAATATGGACAGGGATAAACTTTGTTTTATATGGATGGAGAGTCTGTTCCAGAGCAGCAGTATCCTCTGCTAGATGTATCTGTCCCACCCAACAATTTTGTCGATGTTTCAGAAAAGGTTTACATCCCTAGACTGAGTATTTCTGGTGCCATTTGACTTGCTGATGTGCAGTAAATCCATCCATATTAGGTCGGAGGATGATGAAATCTTGTATGCTAGACACAGGTCACTTCATAGCAGTCTGTAGGATACTGAGTATAGTGACAGAGCTTTGAGTCAGTCAATGCAGTCAAAGTCAAAGTACAGATCAACACAGAGGAAAAACTGTGTATCACTGCACGCAATTTCGATACTCAGACTCATACCATATGAATGACAGTTTACAGAAGGAAGATAGATTAAATTAATAAAAAAATTTAAATTAAATAAAAATAAATAAAAAATAAGATATTAAATAATGTAAAACAAATTAGAAAGCTCTATTTACATCAGAAACACAAAAAGTACAACAGCAGGAATAGACTCAGTAGAAATATAAGGATATGCAAAAACAGTACTATAATAAAAAAATAGAGGTACACATGTAAACTTACCCACCACCAATATATACCATAAACTTACAGTTCTCATTTTTTCTAGTGCAGAGAGAGATGTATGAAATGAGCTATTCCGAGAGTTTATGTAAAGAACAATGACATATTGCACACAAATGTTTTACCCATGTAGCGCATTAGACTATGGGTTTGTTAGTCAGCAGTCTAATAGCATGTGGGAAGAAGCTGTTATGGAATCTGGATGTCCTGCATCTAATGCTTCTGTAGCACTTCCTTGTTGGCAGGAGTTTGAACAGTCTATGAACTGGATCCTGTATATCCCTCAATAGTTTTTGGACTCTGCCATAGAATCTGTTTGAATATATGTCCTGTAGGGATTGAAGGTTGAAGCCAATGATTTTTGTAGCTTGTTTAACAATCTTATCCAGTGCTCTCCAATCAGCTTGAGAGCAATTACCATACCAGACAACTATGCTGTTTGCCATTTCACTCTCAATCGTGACTCTGTAGAAGGTGAGTAGGACCTATGGGGGGAGGTTCGCTCTATAAAGTCTCCTAAGGAAGTGGAGATATTGTTGGGCTCTCTTTATAAGGTAGGAAGTGTTTGTGCCCCAACTTAGGTCTTGCGAGATATGTACCCCTAGGAATTTGGTGTTATTTACTCTTTCCACTATGGCACCATTGATGATGATAGAGGTGTATGGCTTTTTCTTCTTCTTAAAATCAATGATGATTTCCTTGGTTTTTCCAACATTTAGTGCTAAGTTGTTGCTAGTGCACCAATGAATGAATTGGTTCACTTCTTCCCTGTAGGCTCCCTCATCTTCCTTCTTGATAAGGCTAAATACTGGGGTGCCATCTGCAAATTTGATGATTCTATTTGACTGATGCATAGCTGTGCAGTCATGTGTTAGAACTGTGAAAAGAAGTGGACTGAGTACGCAACCTTGTTGGGACCCCAGTGTTTAGGGTGATGCTGTTTGAGTGATGCTTTCCAGCTCAAACTACGTGTGACGTTTCAGTTAGGAAGTTCAGGCTCCAGTTGCAAATTGTGTTTTCTATGCCCAGTTTACTCAGATTAGACAGCAGTTGTTGAGGAATAACTGTACTGAAGGCCAAGCTGAAGTCTATGAACAGCATGCATACATAGCAGTCCTTATTTTCCAGGTGGTCCAAGGGGTGATGAAGTGTTAAGGCTATGGTGAAAATTGTAAAGGATCAAATGTAGCAGGCAAGCAGGATGTTATATGATCCTTGACTATTTTTCCAAAGCACTTCATCACTACTGAGGTTAGTGCAATTGGCCAGTAATCATTTAATGATGCTGGAAATTATGTCTTGGACAGAGGGATGATGGTGGTCTTAAAGCATTTGGGCACTTTTTCCTGGCTGAGAGATATATTGAAAATGTCTTTGAAGACTGGTGATAGCTGATTAGCGTAGTTTTAAGTAGCTTCTCCAGGATCCTATCTGGACCAGCTGCACCTGGTTGAACCCTCCATAGGTTCTTGTGCACTTCTTCCAGGTTAAGGCATAGTGATGTGGCATCTTTATTTTTGGGTAGTGTCTCTGGTGATGTTCTGTTTGATTCCTCAAATATGCTGAAGTAGATGTTTAGCTTGTTTAAAGTCTGGGTTATCATCACATTGGGTGGATGGTGGCTTATAGTCTGTGATGTTTTGGATCCCTCTCCACAGCTGCTTTCTGGTCAGAGAGGTGTCTCTATATTTTTATACTATAAGCTCATTTTGCTACTCTCACACCTTTGTTCAAGTTAGCCCTTTTTTTCAAAGCCTCTTTGTCTCCAGCCTTAAAGGCAACATTACGTGCTCTCAGCAATTTGTATACCTCATTGGTGAGCCAGGGTTTTTGGTTGGCTGTGACGGTTACATCCTTCAGGCTAGTGACATCCTCAATACATTTTGTGATGTATCCCACAACCATTTCAGTGTACTCATCCAAATTGATACAGTGACTTGTAGTGGCAGCCTCTTTAAATAGATTCCAGTCAGTGCATTCAAAGCAGTCTTATAGAGCCAAGACAGCATTTTCAGGCCAGATCCTTATATGCTTCCCGAAAGGTTTTCCCCTTACTAGCATTTGTTTATGGGCAGGGATACACAGGATAGAAATGTGGTCTGAACTACCAGGATGGGGGTGGGGGACGGCCTTGAATGCCTGTTTGATATTTGAGTACACTTCATCAAGTGTGTTTTCACTTCTTGTAGAGAAGTTTGCATACTGTTGGTAGTTTGGTAGCACAGTTTTCAGTTTGGCCTGATTGAAATCCCCAGCAAAAATGTTGGCACACTCTGGGTTCTTATTTTGGAGATCACAGGCTAACTAGTATTGGCTGGTGAGTGCTTCATTAGTGTATGCACTCAGATGTATGTAAACTGCAGTTATAAATATAGGTGAAACCTCCCTGGGCAAGTAGAATGGACAACATTTAGTTGTAAGGTGTTCAATGTCAACTGAGCAATAGCTAATAATGACATCATTGTTTTCACACCAGCTGTTGTTGATGTATATGCAGATTCCCCCACCTTTTGTTTTACCACTGAGAGCCCGTAACCTGTCTACTCTGAATAAGGAGAATTTGTCTATTCCAACATCTTTGGTTGCTGATATTTGAGTTTAGCCATTTATCTTACTGTTTGTGTTAATGTCCAGCCTGACTCCTTGCCTATGCCAATAGCTACCCTTGTTGGGTTGGATAGATAGGGTGAAATTTTCCTATCCCAAAAGAGAAGTGGGTTAAACTTTTGACATTGATGTCTCAGTATGGGTATATAGGTTCATAAGTGTTTATTAGGCTAACAACCACAAGGGCCTTTTTAAGCCTAGCCATGCATCCCAAATCTCTGACAAGTTCTGACATCCTTGATAAGAGCAAGCATGGGCCTGCGAGATAAACCATTTACAGGTAACATGTGTCCATTAGAGACATATGTGCCAAACCAGGGATGAATTTCCTGTTTCCCATCCAATTGTCTAAGTTGCACTTGAATTGGGTTAGGGAGGAACTCTGCTTCACATGGGTGAGGAGCTTGTTCCATAGACAGAGTAGTCTCTGGGATACATATCTATCTCTTCAGCAAGTCCTGTTTATATCACAGGCAAGGTTTAAGTCTTTACAATGGGTAATTCTAGTGCTGTTTGTTTTGTGGATAAGCAAGAGGTCCATTAGAGTGGGGTCTGACAATGCTATGTATGCTAGGTACTGATCTCCCCTCAAAAGCCTATACGAGACAGAATACAGGGATAGGGCCATGAGGCGGTTTGCATAGCACATATTACTTACGCCCTATATTCTTTTAGTGAAGAACCTCTGTGGACATTACACTTGTTAGATATACCTGGTTAGGTACATAACAAAGGGGGCGTTGTACTCAATGATAGGTTTGATGAATGCTGAATACAGTGGAACAATGACTTCCTTGGACTTAGATGCCATACCTTTGTTTATAAGTTACACGACATAGAATGATTTTCTCACCACTGTAGACATGTGATGATCAAAGGCTAGATTACTATCTATATGTCCCCAAGTCCCTGACTAATGGGTCAGCTCTAAGGGGTGTGTTGTCAATATGATAGTTACCAGGGATGGATGACTTCCAAAAGGACACTATTATGCATTTCCTGGCATTTGGTTTTAGTCCATGGCTCTGACACCAGTTGTTTGTCTGTGTCAGCCCCCCCTGGAGAACATTTGTGTCAGTGTGGGATTCAAGAACAGCTCCTAATTTGCAATCATCTGAAAATTTAGTCAGCCAGAGACCATTGACATTGGCTTTAACTTCTGAGAACTAAATGCCAAAAAGGAGCGGTCCAAGGACTGATCCCTGAGGGACTCCACTTATGACTGGCTACTTTGTAGAGGTGGACTCCCCGATTCTAATTTGTACGGATAGCCTCTCCTTGAAAACATGGATTTCAAGTTATCACATTCACTGAGAAAATCATCCATAACCGAAACCATCCAGGCTGCCCTAACAAATTGCCCCTTTATAATGGCTTTTTTCTGTTTCAGTGGATGTGTACTTGAGTATGGAGTAGGTTTCCTTTCTGCATACTTTTGAAACAAACTTATTGTTTGTATAATCTTTAGTGCGAAGGACATCTAGAAAGGACAACTGGTCCACACTATAATTATGTATGAATTTCAAAAATGTAGTAGTAGAATCCATATAAGAAATTATTGCTGTGTTCTGGGGATCCATCCCCCAAAATAAAAATGTCATCCAGGAACCGAGTGTAACATTTTACATACTTGAACATCGGGCTGTTGAACAAAAACTTATTTTCCCATTGGGTGACAACGATATTTGCATATAGGCCCCCACAAGAAGAACCCATTGCCATATTCTCCTGTTGCAGATATATTTCATGGTTAAAGTAGTAGCATCGCCAGTATCAACAATTCCACTCAGTGCTTGAATGTGGAGAACCAAGACGCAAAAAGGGACTACAAGACATATTTCTTTACCATATACGCTAATGACAGTTATACATTAAGAAAAATCTTAGAAAAGAACTGGTCCATACTAAATCATGAAAAAGCCATTAGACCATTTATTGATTCACATCCTGCCATAGTATTTAAGAAGGGCAGAAACTTAAAGAACATATTTGAGATTAAACCAAAGGGAATGAATAATGTTGGGCACATGAAAAAGTGTGCCATGTGTAATTATTGTAAACACAATAAGGAAGGTAGCACTTTTCTGATAAACAACATTGAAGTAAAACTTCATCAAAAATACAATTGTGGATCTGAAAGGATTATTTATTGTGTTCTATGTAACTGTTGTAGCTGTTTTTATATTGGAAAAACGGGCTGTAAATTAAAAAAACGCATTTATGAGCATTTGTATAACATAAAATCAAAAAAAGATACAAATGCACTTAGCATGCACATAATGGAAAATACTGGTCATTCTTTTCATTTTACTGTCATTGATAATATTAAAACAGAACCTCGAGGTGGAGCCTGGTCTCTTTTATTAAAACAGAACCTCGAGGTGGAGCCTGGTCTCTTTTATTAAAACAGAACCTCGAGGTGGAGCCTGGTCTCTTTTATTAAAACAGAACCTCGAGGTGGAGCCTGGTCTCCTTTATTAAAACAGAACCTCGAGGTGGAGCCTGGTCTCTTTTATTAAAACAGAACCTCGAGGTGGAGCCTGGTCTCTTTTATTAAAACAGAACCTCGAGGTGGAGCCTGGTCTCTTTTATTAAAACAGAACCTCGAGGTGGAGCCTGGTCTCTTTTATTAAAACAGAACCTCGAGGTGGAGCCTGGTCTCTTTTATTAAAACAGAACCTCGAGGTGGAGCCTGGTCTCTTTTATTAAAACAGAACCTCAAGGTGGAGCCTGGTCTCTTTTATTAAAACAGAACCTCGAGGTGGAGCCTGGTCTCTTTTATTAAAACAGAACCTCGAGGTGGAGCCTGGTCTCTTTTATTAAAACAGAACCTCGAGGTGGAGCCTGGTCTCTTTTATTAAAACAGAACCTCGAGGTGGAGCCTGGTCTCTTTTATTAACACAGAACCTCGAGGTGGAGCCTGGTCTCTTTTATTAACACAGAACCCCGAGGTGGAGCCTGGTCTCTTTTATTAAAACAGAACCTCGAGGTGGAGCCTGGTCTCTTTTATTAAAACAGAACCTCGAGGTGGAGCCTGGTCTCTTTTATTAAAACAGAACCTCGAGGTGGAGCCTGGTCTCTTTTATTAAAACAGAACCTCGAGGTGGAGCCTGGTCTCTTTTATTAAAACAGAACCTCGAGGTGGAGCCTGGTCTCTTTTATTAAAACAGAACCTCGAGGTGGAGCCTGGTCTCTTTTATTAAAACAGAACCTCGAGGTGGAGCCTGGTCTCTTTTATTTAAACAGAACCTCGAGGTGGAGCCTGGTCTCTTTTATTAACACAGAACCTCGAGGTGGAGCCTGGTCTCTTTTACTAGAAAAGAGGGAGCTTTACTGGCAACTGTGTCTAAATGCATCTAGTTGGCCAGGCTTAAATGAACACATTTCTTTTTTTTCAAAACAGGTTTATTGTTTTAACATATAAGAGAAATATCATAACAATTTTATACAAGTAATTAAAAATAGGTATTATTATAATATTCAACAAAACAACTAAAGTATTTACAAAGACATCCACTACAATCAGATCAATTAATTAAACTAAAATACCGTGCTATTGAAATTAGAATTTTTTTAACAAATTTTGTAAATTATCCCATACAATATAATATGATGTTTTTCTAGTTGTTCTCATTCTAATTGTGCTTATTTCCATATGGCACATTATATTCATAACATTTTTAAATTCATTGAACGAAGGAGGTGTATCTGAAATCCAGTTTCTAGTTATTATTTTCCTGGCCACTGCTAGGATAGACCATAACAAGGGAAGCTTAATCTTTTAACACATTGAGGTACAGGTGTGTTGAATAATATAAGAGACTTAGAAATAATGAAATTATCTGTAAAAAGAGCCTGCAAAAATTCATTAATTGACTTCCAGTATTCTTTCAACTTCATACAGTCATAAAACATATGAGCCCAGTCAGCATTAATTTCTACATTACATCTCTTACATAGATTATCTTTATTATTTATTTTATTCATCATCAAAGGTGTATAAAAAGATCTATGTAAAAATTTCCATGTATAAAGTCTCCAGACAATGGAAGATGTAGTTCTATAAGCAGATTCCAATATATATATTGTTTATCTTGTTGAGTTGGTGGGTCCCCATTAATAGAGGTGAAATAATTCCAGTATGAATCTACACTGTAAAAAGTTTCTTGTCTGATAATTTTATGTATATATGAAAGTTTACCTTTATCAGAAACTTTATGCTGTAAATTTAATATCAAGTAATCAATCAGTTTTGGAATAGATTCTTTAACTGTTATAGACATTAGATCTATTCTATCAATGAGATGTTGTCTAAAGATCTGAACCTCTAACCAGCAAGTTTCTCTTAGATCAAATTCTTGTTTTAAGAAATCTAGATTTTTAACTTTATTATCAGATATCAGCTGATACCAGTACTTTAGATCATTATCTATAGCTAAATGAGCTCCTTCAGAAGTAGATGACATAAGCATACCCTGAGTATACATTATAGGAATACAATAAAATTCCATTCCCTATACTTAGGGTGCATGAATATAAAGTTACGATAACTAATAATAATATTTAATGGGTAACAAACCATATGTTTAGGTGTAATAGGTGAAGTACAAAATTCCTTTAGCAACCACAACATGGAGTTATTTACAATCATATTTTTATGTGTTAAGGAGATTTTCATGAAGTGCATACTAATTAGCTCCCAATAATCTTTCCATTTTGCGATATATGACTGATCTATTAATAAAGTAATAACTTTTATAATAGAAGAGATAATATATAAATTAAAGTCTGGAAAAGAAATACCCCTTGAGACCAGCTATTAGTATGTTTCTTTAATGCAATCCTAGGTCTATTAGGTGCCCATAAGAAATTTAACATTAGTGTATTCAGTTTCTTGATAATTATTTTTGTAGGTGAAAGTATTATTGATTGTATTAAGTATAAAATCTTGGGGAATATTATCATTTTAATAATTGTAAGTCTCTCCTCCATAGTAAAAAACATATTATTCCAGGTATTAAAAAGATTTTGTATATTAAGAAAACAGATATTATAGTTATTATATATAATAGATTTAATATCTTTAGATAGTATTATACCTAAATAAGTTATCTGACCTGAATTGGGTACATATTTAGTAAAATCACTAATGAGAATATTTTTTCGTGTATATATAGGTAGTATTTTAGTTTTTCTTCATTGAATATTAAACCAGAAATACTTTTAAAATTCATCATTTTATCAAATAAAGACTGCATAGAAGAATTAGATCCTGCTGATGTAATTAGAACATCATCTGCAAAAAGTTGAATTTTTGATGTTGTATTTTCGTCTATTTCAAAACCCTCTATGTCAGTACTGTTTCTAATCAAATTAGCCCAAGGCTCCATTACTAAAGTGAATAATAGTGGAGAAAGTGGACATCCTTGCTTTGTACCTTTAAGAATGGGTATTTTTGTGAAACATATGTTCCTACCTTAATATAAGCCAGCGTTCCTTTGTATAAATGCTCAATTAAATTTACAAATGCATCAGAGAAGTTTGTGCATTTCAGTAAGGTAAACAGATAGTCCCAACTTACTGAATCAAATGCTGAACCTATATTAAGACTAATAAGTGTTAAATCTTTCTTTTTCCTATTTGCAAAATCAATTAATGTTAAAGTTCTTCTTATATTATCAAAAGTATTTCTATTTACAATGAAGCCCGTCTGATCTATATCTATAATGCCGGTATGATTGTCTTCAATCTATCAGCAAAAATACTCATAAACATTTTATAATCAACATTAAGTAATGAGATGGGTCGATATGAAGAACATCTAGTTGGATCTTTATTAGGTTTTAAAATTGGTGAAATAAATGTATATTGCCAAGATGGGGGTTATTAACTCAGTTTGGGCCAAAATAAAAACCTTATGTATTAATGAATATGTAGTTTTAGAAAGGATTTTATATATCTCTGGTATAATACCATCATTACCCGGTGCTTTGTTTGATTTAAGCTTATTTATTTGTGTAATAACTTCTGTATATGAAATACTCTTGTCCAATAGTTTAATCTGTTGTTTATTAAGCTTTTATTCATGTTTGTGGTTATAAACTCCTTTATTTTATCTTTAGGTTCCATGTTAATGTTGTTATGGTTAATCTTGTGAAAGTGATTTCTAAATTCATCCAGTATTTCTGGTATACTAGAAACATTCTTCTTTTCCTTAGAGAAAAGATTTCTTTGATATGGTTTTGTTTATTCAATCTTTTGTTTTATTTTTAAGTCTATGTAAGTATTTGGGGCTTATTGAATAAGACAAAACTTGTATTTCTCTAAAGTTATTTTAACTTTATGAGTTAAAATTTCTTTGTATTTCTCATTTAGTTTGTTTATTTCTTCAATAACTTTCTTGTCCATAATATTTTCTTTATTATTATGTTTATAAGAGTCTAATTTACTTTGAATATCTAACAATTCCTTATCCCAAGATTTCCTTTTATTATTATACCATCTGATACTTTGTCCATATAGATATGATTTTAAGGCATCCCAAACATAGACAATGGAGACTTCAGGAGTATTATTTATGTCTAGAAAATGTTGTACTTCTGAAAGTATATATTCTTTATAGTCTTTTAGCTGAGTTAAGTATGCTGGTATCCTTTTGATCTGAACATTATGAGTATTTTTTATCATGAATTCAAAAACAATTGAGTTATGATCAGATATAGGACATGAAATGATTTTGGAATTAATTAAATCTGTTACCATCTGGTTAGAAATAAAGACCCTATCTATTTTTGAATAAGTTTTGTATCTGTTAGAAAAAAGGTGTATGGTAATGATTTTGAATCTATCTGATTATTAATATCATTCAAATGATAAGAATTAGCAAAATCATTTAAATGTTTTGCATTAGATGTAATTCTTCTTTTCCTTATAGTGGTAGTATCACTTTCATGTAGTATACAATTAAAATCACCAGCTAAAATAATATCCCCTATAGAGAATGATATGATCTTATCAATATGATGTTTCACTGTATTAATACCAATTCCAGGTATCCAATATACATTAAAGTGTAAGTCTTCCCATTAATTTGTATTGTAACCATACAAAACATTCCTTTGTCATCCTGAAAAGACTTAATGGTTTTAGGAATGGGCATACTTTTATTCCATAAAATAGCCACTCCTCTTTTTTTCTGAGTGTGCTCTGAACTAACCAATACTGTATACTTATTAGTGGCTAGTTTATCAATCTTTTTTCAAGAGATGGGTTTCTTGCAGGAAGACTAGATTGGCCTTGTGTAAATTAATGTATCTTATTAGGCTTGCTCTTTTACATGGATTATTCAATCCATTAATGTTTAAAGAAATTCCTTTTAAAGATGTCATTTGGCATTTTTAAAACTCAAGAATCTTATGATCGAAATAACAAATAACAAGATAAATAATGTTACATCTCCTCTTTTAGGTGTACCTTTAAATATAGCTGTATTTATTAAATCTCTTATGGGATTTTGTATAGGATTCAATTTTGTTTGTAGTGACAATGAGTGTACAAAATATATTGTGGATGTCAAAACTATATACATATAACAATGAACAAGTGAAAATAATGTAAGGATTAAACCTTGCATCCAGCCTGGAGTTGAAAACTCCAACTTAGAGTAGTATTTACTACTCAAGTTAACCCCCTACCCTAAGCAGCAGTACCTCAGCTACCACCTTATCAATTTAATACTAGTTATATTTAACTGAGGTTAACAGTTTTCAATTCAATTATCTATCAAGACAAAACTACACATTTGGTAAAACAGCATCATATAAACTAAAAAACTTTTTTTTTTTTAAAACTGTTCATACTACTATATAGATCTATGTAATATATAACGCTTGTATTCAAATAGCATTCAAATAATCTTGATGTTAGAAATCAAGAGGAGAGAAAATTAGGTTCTAACATTCATTTAAATCAAAAACTTTGGCTAATATGATTCAGACATTACATATATTAAGATGCATCTATTTTCTGTCATGTGAATACTATTAACAGCTTCCAAAAAAAAAATCTTGAATTGTTTGTATATGAGCATTTACTTAAACTCATTATTGTCAATAGAGTAAAATGTAAAATATTGTATTCATAAAAATTATTATAAATCATATTGCATAGTTATGCAAATTCTCAGAAACACTTGCATTAAAAAAAAGCCATCACACACATACACACAGACACACACACACATACATACACACACATACACATACACACACACATATATATATATATATATATATATATATATATATATATATATATCTGATCTCACTGAGTTATGTCCTTGTTGAGCACTATCCTACTTGCTGTCCCTAGAATAAATCTGTCTGCTTTATAGAAAATAATGCACAGCAAACACATTTTAGTAACCAGATTTTACAATCATGCTAACCTACTGCTTTAAAATATATCACATGACATTTCTTCCAGAATAGAATTATAAAATTGTTTATGCTTGTCAATCAGATGAATTAAATGAATTATAATAAAGTATATGTTTGGAACAGAAGTTTTTAACACAGATTATTATGCTGCTGTTAAGTAGATTTTCAAAACATTTAAATAAATGTTTCATTTTCTATGCCTTCTAAAATAAGACATTTACTTACTACAAGAAACTACATCATTTAAACTCATTATAACTGACATTTTATGAATAGAGTATTTTTCCTGAATCTGTGGTGTGTCAGTATGATAACTAGGTCAGAGGTTATACTAACTACTTTCAGTTTCTCTGTGAGAATTCTGTGAGTTGAAGCTTTTGAAGTAGTTCATGGACACTGTGCATGAGACAGCCCACATCCCAGATTGTCTCCCTTAACATTTTGGCGGGAAACTTATTAAAACTTGTGGCAAACATTCATTTTGTCAATAGAGTAAAATATTGTATTCATAGAAATTATTATAAATCATATTGGATAGTTATGCAGATTCTCAGAAACACTTGCATTATTATATAAAAAAAAAAAGCCATCACACTTACACACACACATACACATACATACACACACACACACACACACACACACACATATATATATATATATATATATATATATATCTGATCTCACTGAGTTGTGTCTTTGTTGAGCACTATCCTACTTGCTGTCCCTAGAATAAATCTGTCTGCTTTATACAAAATAATGCACAGCAAACATATTTTAGTAACCAGATTTTACAATAATGCTAACCTACTGCTTTAAAATATATCACATGACATTTCTTCCAGAATAGAGTTATAAGATTATTTATGCTTGTCAATCAGATTAATTAAATGAGTTATAGTAAAGTATATGTTTGGAACACAAATTTTTAACACAGATTTCTGTCAGCTCTCTTTTTTTAAAATTAAAAGCCCTAGAAAGATAATACTGTTTTAAATTTATTTATTTTACATTTGTTGACCGCGAGAGTCCAACTGGATTACAAGTCCATTTTCAGTGGAGGCCCGGGGAAAAAAGCTCCAAGAGAACAATTTTTTTACAAAACATAGTTTCAAGGACAGACTTTTGACATACAATTGCCATAGAAGAGACTTTGACATACACATTAACTAACAGATAGGATACATTCATTCTTTACAATATAATATTAAATTTTAGAAGATATTCCTAAATTTATGATTCCTGTGATAGATTTACTATCAGAGTAAAAGCAGACAGACGTAGAATAAGGTGCTGAGAGAGCAGATGATGCTCGCTATAGTTGAGAAGGATAACAAATTGATTTACTATATGTCTTCACCTGGTTTTAGTTGAGAAGCATAACAAATTGATTTACAATATGTCTTCTCCTGGTTTTAGTTGCTCATGGAAAGCATAACATTGCTGGGTAGTTTTTCCTAACTCCTGGAGAGATGGGATGAGCAGTAGATTAACAGTCCTAAGTGGGTACAGTACTATGATTAAGTTAGGTGAAGTGTTCTAATGAGACATTAGCCAAGGGGGATACAGGAGCACAGTCGATTATTCAAAAAATGAGTTTTAACAAGTTTCTTAAACTGTGACGGGATTTGTTGTCAGTTATGTGGGCAGCAAGGGAGTCCTAGGTTTTTGCTATACAGTGGCTGTAGACAGATTTACCAGTTTCATTATTATATTTGGTTACTTTGAGGAGGTTTTGTGTGCTAGACCTCAAGGGCCTAGTGGTTGTATAGAGTTGCAAAAGATTTTGTAGGGCTGGGGTGTTTTCAGAGTTATGTATTATTTTGTGGGCTAGTGATAGTTGATTGAGTTGAAGTAGTAGTGGTAGTACTAGCCAATTGAGTTTTTCTAGGCATTTACAGTGATGTGTTCTGATGGGAGAGGTTGTAGCGAATTTGGCTATCTTATTAGAACAACTATCAAGTTTGTTTAGGTCAGATTTGCAGTGATTTGTAAGCATGGGGGAGGGATAAAGTAGGGTGGATAGTAGGTGAGTCCTCGCTATTGTAGTTTTGAAGTGGTCAGTGAGGAATTTTTTATTGTGATACAGTAGGCCAAGTTTTTATGTACTTTTTATGGTTATAGAAATATGTAGGTCAAATCTAAGGTGATTATCGATTTCAACCCCTAAGAGTTTGGTATGATTTGTGGGGGTGATTGTAGTCTTGTTAAAGGAGGAGATGAAGAAAGAATCAGTGGGAGGTGTGGCTCTGTGTTAGCTAAAGAGTACTAGCTTTGTTTTACTTGGGTTCAAATAAATAATTACTTATTCATTATTTATGTATTTTTAAACACCATTTTATCCATGTTTTTAAACTACAGTGAGAGTTTTTTACCATCTATTTATTCCATCTTATGCAGATTGTATATGTCACATTTACAATACAGTCTTTTACATGTCTTTTCCTTTAACGGGGTGTGTCAGTTAAATAATTTATTAATAACTTTTTTACCCATTTTTTGTACTATATAAATAGATTGTGTGATTAAATTTATTATCTGATGAAGTTATGAAGTGGTCAGGACGAAAGCGCTTATCATTTGTTTTATTCTCTTTAATAAACTCCAGTATTGGTTTTATTGAATTTGGCCTGAATAGGTGCATTTATTTACTGTAGAGTGGTTCATCCTTCTGTTCCTGATTGGCGTTTTTGTGTTTTGCAACAGTTTTTTCTTCTTGTCTTTTTTACTTTTTTGATGTTCAGTGTGGTTGAACAGATAAAGGTTATAATATATTTTTTTAATTTTGATGATATTTTGTGTAGACTATGGTCTAAATGAGATCAGTTTGGGGGTGATTTTAGAGACAGATTTTTTATCTGAAATGAGACTGGCCAGTGATCTCAGAATGTAGGAGGAAGAATAAGAATGTTTGAGATAGCCGGTGTTTCACTAGTGATCAGTAGGTGAAGACATGAAAGATTGTTGGAGTATAGATTCTGCCAGGTGGATTGTGTAATTAGCTGTAAGAGGTCCTTATTTAGAAATTTTGTAATGTTGTTTGAGAGGGGACCTGGGGACATGGTTTGTAAGGAGCAGTGTCAGTATGTGTGTGAAAATTCAGTGCATGCTGTGATGGGCCTGAATTGTCAGTTAGTGGTTCAAAAGGTAGCATACTTGCTTCTGATGCTGGAAGATCAGAAGGTTATGGTTTGTATTTCCTCCCCAGGGGACCAGATCCTTTTCCATTTCCTGGCACTGCTGTGCAGCTTTGGGGGCAGGCTGCACTCCTGAGTGTACTGTCCTTTGGATGAGACATTAAATTGACATCCCATCTGCCTGAGTTGCTGGTAGTTCAAGTGGATGTAAAAGATCATGTGCCCCTTACTGAAAAGAGTAGAGGAATTTCCCCAGTGTTTGGCTAAATTTCTTCTAGTCAGTATAAATATCACCTCTGATTTCCTCTGAAGAGTCTACTAGCCTAGTAGTAGAACTAACCTGATACACAAAGAATAGCTAGATAGATAGACAGACAGATAGATAATGTCAGAGGGAATGCCAGTATGTGTACATGTGTGAAAAATATAGTGCTGCTTGTGATAGACGTGGATTGCCAGAACCAGTGTCAGTCAATCATTGTTCTTGTGAAAAAATATCATTGATTATCACCATTCACATGTATAACTCTTGCAGGTTATCAGCTAACTTTATAAAAAATCATTATCTTTTAAAATAAGTTATAAAATGTATTACAATACATCTGGACCCGTACAACTTCTAGGACCCTGGTGGTTGCCACAACCCACACTGTAATAAGTGGATTTTGTCAAAGGCTTAGTGGTGGCCCCTGTCTAGAATCCCATCTATTCTAAAACTGGCCAACTGGACTTGCTCAGTAGTATGCACATAAGGCTATTGTAGTTTGTGAGGGGGCAGTGGGGGGCTGTGATAAGTATTTCTTTAATTTTTCTCTCACCCAAACCTCAGAGGTGTGCACAGAAGGTCATTATATGTTATGTGGAGTCTGGGAACAGTGTGCTCATTATTTTTTAACTTGCATTAAAAATTAAGATATGTACAGGAGATCACTATAACTTTTGTAGGGGCAATGTACTGTCAATGAGCAACAAGTTGAACTATATTACTGTAGTCATTATTATCTTTTTCAGTTTACTCACAATTGCATACAAAGCTTAGACTGGTAACTATGGTATGGGTAAGGGGTTATGAAGCATGCTGCTTTCTATAAGTCTGATGACAACAGGTCACCTTATGTTGCTAAGCTTTAGTTGTTCTTTCAATTTAGGCTCAGCCTGATATCACAGCAGTACACAGAAGGCTGTTGTCTTATGAGGGTAGGTGTGAAGAGGCATGCTTTTTATCTGTATGACAGCAGCCACTTGAAATATATCACTGTGGCCATATATTTCAAGTGGCTACAATGATGTCTTTCAAGTAGCTGCTGTTATACATATACATAGCAGCTGCTTGTAATATATCACTGTGGCCATTTCTGTCATCATTTTCATCAAAATCTAACAGCAGAGCGATACACAGAAGGTGGTTGTCTTTTCAGGGTAGGGATAAGAAAGCATATCAGACATGATGATGTATGTATCCTTGCAAACACCTGGCTTCTCAGTTTACTGTGAGCCATTATTTTGCCAGCTTTGAAGACTATGCCTCAACACATTTATTCCTTGAAAGAAAAAGTAAATAAAACTAAATTATTTTCATACTCATGACTTTTGTTCAGGCAAATCACTGGATAAAAAAGGTTAGAAAATGGTCTAAAATACATCGCGGAGCATCTATCACCCCATGGTTTCAGAGGAGGGGGGCTAGTAGTCTGTGGCTTAATTCAAGAGTTTTCCTATACAGTTACCACAGTACAGTCTTGGCCAGTTAGGGTCTGTCGAAAGGAAGAAAGAAAAAAAAGTAAATTTCTTATTTGTGATTTTTGTTTAGTCAGACCATGGGATTAAAATGTTTAAAAATGCTGTAAAATCAAATGCACCTCAGAGCATCTAGAAAAATATAGCTTCAGTTCTAATGGTCCCTAAGCCCCTGGCTTAAGTCAGGTATTTCCTATACAGTTATTACAGTGAAGTTTTGATCATTTATGGTGTTTTGAAAGGATCCAAGAAAAACTAAAGATGAAAAGCAAGAATTAATGTATTTGTTTACTTATGATTTTTGTTCAGGCTATCATTAAATGAGAAAGGTTGTTTAAAAATCTCTAAAATGCATTCCTGAAAATCAGCCCCCCAGCTTAATTTGATCATATTTCCACAGTTATTACAGTGCACTCTTCATCATTTAGGTGTATTAAAGGGAGAGCGTAAAAAGCCATGTTTGGGTTCTAATACTGAATTTCTTTCCTTCCACATATTTTTGTTCTTTGCATCAGAAGTTCAGAAAATGACTCTAAAGTGCACCTCAGCTGTATAAACAAACACATGGCTTCTAAATGTCCTGACCCTTGGCTAAATTTGATTATTTCACATCAATCACCATTCCCTCTTGGCCATTTAGGGTATGTTGAAAATATGCAGGAAAAATACAGATGAAGACTGAATTTCTTTCCATAGTTATGATTTTTGTTCAAGCCATCACTGGAGAAAAAAGGATGGGGGGGGGGCTCTAAAATGCACTTCAAAACAACAAGAATTCCACTGGTTTATGGGGCCTAGAGGACCCCAAACTTCAGGCTTAATTCTATTACTTCCTGTACATGCATTACAGTATTGTCAGGCCCACTTACAGAGTGTTGAAAGGATGCAGGAAAAAGCTTGAGCAAGACAAAATGTCTGAAAAGGTAGATGTGGAAATGTTGGTTGATTTGCTGTGGAGACAGAAGGGGCAGGGGGGTGTGTGATTGGGGTAACCATGTAGCCATTCCATCTCAGTTCATTCCTGCTGTCATGCTTCTCTCACCCTTACCTCTTTACACTAACCACTCTCATCTACAGCTTAATCCACTCCCCTTTCTCCTTTTACCTTAACTCCATGTCAAGGTCATTTTCCCTTAACATCTACTCTATTGTAGCCCTTCTCTTTTCTACAGCTATAGTGGATATAAAAAGTTTACACACCCCTATTAAAATGCCAGGTTTTTGTGATACAAAAAAAATCATTTCAAAATTTTCCCACCTTTAATATGACCTATAACTTGCACAATTCAATTGAAAAACAAATCTGTTAGGGGGAAAAAATATTTAAAAAAAAAGTACAATACTAACACGTGCCCAAATAGTGTTTGCTGTGTGCACACCCTTAAACCAATACTTTGTTGAAGCACCTTTTAATTTAATTACAGAATTCAGTCTTCTTGGGTAGACACCTGCCATCAATTAAAGAGACTCTGATTAACCCCAAATAAAGTTCAGCTGTCTTAGTAGGATTTTCCTGACATTTACTCAGTTGCCTGCTACAGCAAAAGCCATGGTTTGCAGAGAGCTTACAAAGCATCAAATGGATCTCATTGTTGAAATGTATCACTCAGGAGAAGGGTAGAAAAAAATTTCCACAACGTTGGATATAGCATGGAACACAGTGAAGACAGTCATCAAAAAGTGGAGAAAATATAGACAACAGTGACAGTGCAAAGAACTGGACATCCCTCTAAAATTGATTAAAAACAAGATGGAAACTGGTCAGGAAGGCTGCTAAGAGACCTACAGCAACATTGAAGAAGTTGCAGGAATTTCTGGCAAGTACTGGTTGTGTACTAAATGTGACAACAATCTCCCGTATTCTCCACGTCTGGACTATGGGGTAGGGTTGCAAGAGGGAAGCCTTTTCTTACACAGAAAAACATCCAGGCCTAGCTAAAATTTGCAAAACAATACATCAAGTCTCCCAAAAGCATGAGGGCAAATGGTCTGATGAGACCAAGGTTGAACTTTTTGGCCACAATTCCAAAAGGCAAGTTTGGCTCAAAAACAAGCGAAGTGAACACCATTCCTACGGTGAAGCATGGTGGTGGCAGTATCATGCTTTGGGGTTGCTTTTCTTCAGCTAGAACTGGGGCTTTAGTCAAGGTGGAGGGAATTATGAAGAGTTCCAAATACTAGTCACTTTTGGCCCAAAACATTCAGGCATCTGCTAGAAAGCTGAAGATGAAGAGGAATTTTACCTTTCAACATGACAATAACACCAAGCATACATCCAAATCAAAAGAATGGCTTCACCAGAAGAAAATTAAGTTTTGGAATGGCCCAGCCAGAGCCCAGACCTAAATCCAATAGAAAATATGTGGGGTGACGTGAAGAGGGCTGTGCACAAGAGATGCCCTCGCAATCTGACAGATTTGGAGCGCTTTTGCAAGGAAGAGTGGGCAAATATTGCTAAGTCAAGATGTGCAATGCTGATAGACTCCTACCCAAGAAGACTGAATGCTGTAATTAAATCAAAAGGTGCTTCAACAAAGTATTAGTTTAATTTGTGCACACTTATGCAACCAGCGTATTGTACATTTTTTATATATTTTTTTCCTTTAACAGATTTGTTTGTTTTCAATGTAATTGTACAGGCTATATGTCACACAGAGGTGGGAAAAGTTTTGAAATGACTTGTAGTCTCATTTTTTTGGCATCACAAAAACCTGGCATTTTTAACAGGGGTGTGTAAACTTTTTATATCCACTTTATTTCCCCCACTCAGATTTTCTTTACAATTACTAACACGTGCCCAAATAGTGTTTGCTGTTAATTAGTAACGGTCTTATTTACGTGCATTTTGACTATTATATTGCACGCATATTTTAACAATGCATTTAACTTATGTTACACATATTCCTAATTAACGTCTGTCTAAAAAAGGTTATTGACAGACCATCCAGTTAACAAATGTTTAAATAAAAGCATCTACAAATCTAAGCAACAAAGTTACTTGCAAAAGTCATGCAAGTGATTTGAGTATTTTCAGCTGCCCACGAACGACTAAGGAAATCTTCACTACTTTCTTTCATTCTACATACAGAAAAAAAAACAGCTCGGCTTTGAACTGAACTAACACCAACGTAGAAAATAAAGCGCTACCACGCATCCAAGGAACTTTCGGAGATTTATTTCCGGGTCGAATGTAACACGTTCTACCACCGGTAAATTTGGGAAGAAAGTCCTGGTGTTTTACAGAAAATTCCAGACTTTACAGCTGTTAGTGGCAGCATGTCACTTATCAGCGAGGAAACTGTTCGCGGTAGCAAACCGGTTTTCCGGGAACTTAGCGCTGAAGATGAAGAACAGCAGCAACCAACGTCTATTGAATCCCTTTGCATGAACTGCTATAAAAACGTGAGGCTGGGTTGGTGCTTGGGGTACATGTGAGTTTGTTGTTGACATTGTGGAGCTGGAAATTGTATGCTGTCATTGTGTCTGCATTCGCTGTCTATTAGTCGAGGGTCTGATATGCGATTGCCCAGTGATTGTGCTAGATGATAAGTAATATTTCTTTAATTCTTTGTTTATTTTATGTCAAACCATTCTGCGTATTAGTTTACTTTGCAATGCAGAATCAAGCATACCTAGGTTTGCCACCTTTTCAAATGCCCAAAGTGGGACTTTTTTTTAGAAACATCAGATATTGCAGGACGAAACATAAACCAACAAAAAAAATTGGATGCAGCGCTACGATGAACAGGGTCTCAAGTAGAGCAAATCCAAAAAAAAAAATACCAGACTCTCGAAACGCACAGAGCTTTTGGGTAAAACCCCTTCCTCAGAGCAAATATAATCACACTGATGGGTTTTTATCCGAAAGCTTTGTAATATTAAATACTTGTGGCATTTCGAGAGTCCTTTTTTTTTTCTTTTTGGAGCAGGACAAAACATACCCGGGGCTAGTAGTGCAAAGGGCACAACTTAACGTTTTTTTTTTTTTGCAAAATAAAAGCTTCTAGTGTTTTAGTTGCTTATGCTATTTCATATAAAATATAGGTGTTTAAGAAATATTAATGTAACCTTAGGAAATATTTTTTTTGTTGTAAAATATCAGGATATTTGTCATTTCTTGCCCAAGAGGGACAGGTGGAAACTATAAGCATACCTGTCAAGAGTTCCTGATTTTTTTTATTCAAATTTTAGCTCCCCTAAATCTGGTGCATTTTGAAGAAAAGATGGTGAATTACACTTAATAATGATAATTGTATATATATTTTTTTACTTTAGAGAATGTACATTAATTCACATTTTCTTATTTTGTTAACTTCTCAACTTAATACTACTACTACTACTGTTGTAAAAGCATCCCTGATTGATTGACAAAGCGAGTTCATTTGATTACTGGCATCCTCTCCTGAGTAGGACATAGATCACATTGTTAATTCTAAAACATTCGTCCTACTACAGGGAAAGGCAGATTGTGGTTTGTCCTTGACCGTTGATACCCAAAGCATATAGTCATAACTGGTAATATGAAATGCATAAATCTTGATGTACTTGATTCCCCTGTTTTGTGAATTTTGTGGTCCCAGGTTCAAGTTTCATAATTGTCACGAATGTTGCTGTACTGCAGGTAGTGTGTTCTGGGTTGTAGATTATGTTTGTGTATTGTCATAGGTAGGTACGCCACCCAAGAAAGTTATTTTCCTGTGCCACTGTCCAGCAGAGACACAGAAGTGATCCCCGGGGTGTATTTCCTATTACCCATCCACTCATCAAGATTTTTCCTTAAGTGCTAATGAAGAACTTTGCATGACATAGATGGGTAGCTTGTTCCAGAGTATAGGAAGTCTCTGGGACAGGAATCTATCTCTCCAGCGTGTCCTGTTTATTGTGGTGACAAGGTTTAGGTCCCTAGAGCGTGTAGCTTGGAGGGATTGGGATTTCTTTAGATGTAGCATGTCCAACAGCTCTGAGTTTGACATAGCTTTATATGCTGGGCAGAGATCACCTTGGAGTACGTGATATGCTATGGAGTAAAGCTGGAGTTTTTTGAGGCGGTCAGTGTAGGGTATTAGTTTGAGGCCAGTACATTCCAAAAGGGGCATTGTACTCTATAATGAGTCTGAGTGAGGAGTAGAGGGGAACAATGACCTCTTTTTTTTCCTGGATGAGAACCCTTTTATGATGAGGTGTCATGTAGAAGGACTTCTTGACTGTCATAGGTTCATAGTTTAGTACTAAGCTAACTGCCCTTGCGAGACATTTTAAGCCCAGCCAGTTATCCCTTGTGAGACTCAAACCCTGCATCTTTTGTTTGTAAGGCAAATACCTTAGCCATTAAGCCACCCTCCCAACCTGTCAGTTTTAATATCTACTTTAAGTTTATTCATAGGAAAGGCAACTAAATCTTGCAACCATCTCTGCATTGTTGAAGTGCTGTTAATTTAAACCACCTTACTACATATGACTGACACCCTCTATATGCCTTAAAACTCTCTCAGTTGATCTACATAGGTAATGCTCTATTCAAAATCACTTTTCATTCCGTCTTTCCTGTTTACCTTACTGAGAATTGCAAATCAATCCCTTTCTTCTACTTGTCCTGATAATTTATCTTCACTTGCATAACTTTATACCTGGACAGAGCTTGAAATTGTTCCACTTTGGTCAAGTCCTGTACCCTGGTTAACAAAAACTTTATACCTGGACAGAGCTTGAAATGGTTCCACTTTGGTCAAGTCCTGTACCCTGGTTAACAAAAACTTTATACCTGGACAGAGCTTGAAATTGTTCCACTTTGGTCAAGTCCTGTACCCTGGTTAACAAATTTAAATACCAAAAAAAGCCCCATATCTGAAGAGAAGAGGCTCCTGTGCTGCAAGGTATTTGGGCATTAACAGCTTTTGTAATTTGTTGCCAATGAATTCATGACTGTTGGGCAGTTTTTGATCAAGTACACCTTCATGTCAGCAAGTCTCTGGACAGGTTAGGATGTAATTTGTATTACTGAATATTCCAGTTGTAGTATTTGAAATCAGATGTAACAGTTCTTGTTTTAAATGTCTTTCTTTTTGTTTAGATCCCTTTGGGTACAAGAAGCATTACTTCTACTTTCAATTAGTGACTCCTTAGATGGTGATATTTAGGACAGATTTTATTTAATGTTTGTTAACCAGGTAGGTAAACTGGTCCGGAGATCCTTTTTAGCTATAGCCAGTGCATTGGCAGTATAGTAGAGTAAACACCCAGGTACTTTCAGTATACTTGAGGATCAACAAGTTACTGTAAGGTCGCCTCGTTTTTCTTCATGCAGTATTTAGCCCACTGTTGCTTTCATATGCCAAGTGTGCATTTTTGAGGTGGATCATATCTCTCAACTTCTTTGCTCAAGAATGCTGGACAAAAACAGGTGAATGCCAAAGGCCCATAATCAAGGGCAATTTTAAAATGTTACTTTCCTTCATGTAAGGTTAATAAAGCAACAGTTTTTGAATCAAATACATTTTTTGAACAAGTATGAAACTATAAATGACTGGCATTATTGATGGACTGCAATCTTTGCAATTCACCAGAAAATCAAAAATATTATAAGACGGCAAAAATATGAAGCAAAATCAGAAGCGTTCTGAAAATATGGAACAGTTGAGAAGTATGGGGGGTGGACTTAGCTGCTGCCTCGCACCACAGAACACAGTCTGTCAAGCTTAACCCCACCTTTTTTTCCCGTGAAACAGTCGGGGGTCCATGTAGTGTAGTTAGCTGGCAATCGAGTTGATTTAAGAAACAACAACATTGAGTGTGATTTTTAACCCAATATTTAGAAAACCTGTCTTTACTCTCTTTGAGCTAGTAATGTCGTCTTTGTTGCTTGCTTTTTTTTTTTTTTAGTACTAAATTATTTATTCACAAGCAAGATAAGTGGCAATCTCCCACCCAGGGCTTTTCTCACATTGGTTGAATCTTACTTTATGTATTTTTGTGTGTAATTTGAGTGCTTTCTCAGTGCAGTAATTGATCCAGTGCTCTGGGTAAGAAGTTGTATAATTATGTCAAGCTGCCTTTTAGACTTTATAGGTACAAGAGTAGATGTATTCGTACTGAAGCTGCTTTGTAAACTTGTTTGGTACAAGACTAGATATATTCATATCGTAGAGTTGTGTTTATTTGGAGCTTATAATTTTCAAGGGCTGCAGAAAAGTGGCATCGGGGGAACAAGTATAAAGGGTGGTTTTACTGGCTGAAATCTTCCTGTACAGAATCCTAGAGATTGCAGCAGATGACAGATCCCATTTTGTTCCTTTTATGGCAATTTGAAGGTTGAGTAGAAGAATATTTAATATGATTATCTCCAAAGAATTAGTGTGCTGGGCAGGCCATCTTTGTGGATGTTGCTGACAAAGACTGGAGGTTTAGACTAGTTTGAGTAATTTCCACTTGCCTTGAATATTTGCACTTATCAATGGCCTTCAAGAGAGTGGAAAATGGTAAAGTGGAATCTGTACATTTCTTTAGCCATAAAAATATGGCTCGGCAGTTAACAAGCGCCATTGTTTGGATCCAAGTTGTTTCAGCGATGGCTGGATAGCATTGCTTTGTGATTTATTCCCAGCCATCCCCAGTAGTCTGTGATTGCTGGTGCATTTGTCCTTCCTGCCCAGTAAGGATTAGCTGTCTTCTCGTATCTTTATAGCCATTGAAGAAACATCTCTCACTTTATTCTCACCTTTGGGCTTTAAGTGCTTAGCTTAATACCAGAGTTTACTATTTCATGTCCTTCAGATACCCTGGGTTTACTGTAAAACTGAAAAAAAAAAAGTTTGGACAAGACCTCAGTATGATGTAGCTTGGAATACATTTTGTACACATCCTGCATTATTTTCAATCCTAAAGCATTTATTAAGTCTACATTTTCTCTAAGGTATTTCCTTATTTTTTGTTTGATCTGGTAACTCATGGAAGAGACTTAGCAAGATATCCTTTGATTCTGTGGAACCAGTAATGCTTATGCTTCTAATGTAAAAAAGGAGGGGGAGGCTTCCACATCAAGTAGAATAGTTTTACGGTTGCAGGCCTTTGTGTTTCTCTCTTTAACCAGTGTTTCATACAGAGGCTAAGATAGGATAGGTATGACCAAGAATGCTCTGAACTAGATTTATTTATTTATTTATGTGCAGCTTATCTACTGTATGCATTGGACCCCAGGTGGCAAATTAAAGTATATATTAATGAGAAAATTAGTTTTCAGGGAAGGCAGGTCAGCCATATGTTTCTATTATAGACAGATATTCTGCTGGATGTTGTGCAGAACCTTGTGAAGTTTCCTTCTGTGTCACGAGCTGTAGCTTCCCCATCTTGCATAAGTGCTGCTTAAGGTGACCTTTGAGGCATTTGTTATCTTCTGTTCATGAAGCATTACAAATTTAGATTAACAATCTAAGGCAAGGTATTCATTCCTCTTCATATAGAGTGTTTCATAAGGGTAGGTAGCCCTTGGTTCTGACACTTCTTGTGCAAAAAGTTATATCTGAGAGTTTCTTACGATTTTTTATTTTTCTGCTAACATATGTTTGTTTTTCAATTGAATTGTACAAATTATAGGTCACGTTTAAAGGTGGGAAAAGTTTTGAAATAATTTATTGTGGTCTTATTTTTATATCACAAAAACCTGGCATTTTAACAGGGGTGTGTACACTTTTTATATCCACTGTATAGTAAACGACATACTAATAGATATTTTGTGAAGTTAAAGGTGCTTAATAGGAAATGGGATGAAAACGATCCAAAATATGGTTGTACAATATTCACTATAAAGTATGAATGAAAAGCAGTCACTGCTAAACTTAAGTTTTCTATATCTGAAATTGCCAATTTATTTCCTAAACAGAAGTGCGACAGTGTGGATTAGCAAAGCTCTGTAGTAATGATCCTCTTGAAAGGTTGCCTATTAAATCTTTGTAAGCCTTAGCTTGCTGAACTGGTATTGGACAAGATGTGGCTTAATGAAGATTGTTGGGTAGACAACTCTGCTGAACTGTGCTTTTGGAAAAAAAATACATCAAGCAGTTGGGTTTTTGCGAAGTAAATGCTGATAAGAGTGAACTCGTGTGCTAATAATTTTGCTTTTCTGTATTATGCAACAAGGGCATTCTTCTAAGCAATTAATTGGTTTGTGTGGTATTCCTGTAACAGTTGAAGGTATGGCTGTTTTAACAGAAACTAGGTTCGACAGCTTTGATTTATCCCTCATAAAATCTTAATGGCAGTGAAAAGGTTATATGCTGATTAAACTGTGTTGTATATGTTTCAACTTTTGGAGGTTTGTGAAAATTAAGATGGCTGAGGAAGTCTTCAGTATGTTATTAGAGCAGCAACATACTAATAAACAAGTGGTTTGATTTGTACATAGTTCTGAAGAGCTTCCAAGATTAGGGGATGTTTTTATGATGATGATTTTCAGTTGATGACATTTCCAGATGTGTAGCTTCTCAACAATAATAAACAAGCCGTCTGCAACAAAAAACATGTTTTACAGAGTGTGGCTACTTTGCGAGAAGCAGACCAGCAGCAATAGCAAAGAATTTCTGTTATCCAGCAGAGTACGATTTAATACAAAGAAGGGTATGGATGTTTTGGAGTCTGGTTAGAACTCTACAAAAATACATTTTTAAAGCTTTGAATTTTAACTCCAGCCCAGAGAATTCTGCAACAAATAATTATCTTAAGCCAAAGGTGTAACCCGTCTTAATGTTATGATTAGAGAAAAGGCTCTAAGAATGGAAAATATGAAAATTAAAAAAAACAAAAAAACAGTGAAACTTTAGTGACTAGGAATGGCAAATTAGAAATCCATACAGAGGATGTCACTCTTCAAGATGTGTGAATGTCTGAGGTAAATCCTTGGAATTGTTGAAACATAATTTACAGTAAGCAAAAGCGTTATGAGCAGACACTTTTTTATTCTCTTGCTGAGTCACTGCAGGAAAATTATGCTGCAAAACAGTAAGAAACAAACAAAAAATATGTAAAGGTACCATGCCAGCAAGAGAGAGACCAAAGCTAAACTGTACTAAACACCAGACTGGTAAGTTTGGTATTATGAATGGGAAGATGTCTGACTTGAAGTTATAGAATTGGCTTTTAAATGTGTCAGCAAGGTAAAGCTTGCAGTGTGCAAAGTGCCCCAGATGGACTTCATGTGGAATGTATCATGATTATGTAGTCTGAACTCCACCTCGGTGAATGAATTAGTCCTGTCTCAGTAACTGAGTCCTTTCCAGGTTCAGGAAATCTGAGCAATACTAGAGTAATGGGAGAATGCATTTACTGGTGAGCCAGGGTTTACCCACCTGGGTGGTTCACCATGTGCGCACAGAACCCCAGATGCCTATCATATGATCCCCTAAAATGCTTCCTGAAAGAATTGGGCAAACTCTGAGAGAGGAACTTTTGGACATGTTGGAACTGGAGGCAAAGAGTCAAACAGTTCCTGGGCCTCAACAGTGGTGCTAATGTCAAAGAAAGACTGCAGCACCAAGTTCAGTATATAGTGTAGTAAACTGAGCAGTCACACAGCATTAGATGTTTATCCCAATCAAAAGCCTTAGAGGAGCTGGGTGAGGCTAAGTTTCTAATACTGCCGTTTTGGTCAAGTATTACTGTCAGGTACCCTTAACACCCGCAGCCAGGAGAAAAGATCAGCATTTGTGACCCTATTTTAATTGTACAAATTTACTAAAATGCCATTTGAAATGAAGCATTTCTCAGCAACTTTGTAGAGATTAGTGGATTGCATCTTAGCAGGATATTTTGCTATTGCTTACCTGGATGACTGTCACCTACAGGTGGTAGGCTAACAAATGTATGTTTGGTATGACAAAGTTGTTTTACTCCATTCACAGAGTGGGGGTGGTAAGATTAGGTCAGAAAATTTGAAAGGACCTGTTGAACTAGTTAGTCATTTCCACAGTCTGGTAAATGCTGCCATCAATGCAGTATGGGCTGTACATACCCAGGTTTCCTCAAAAGGATTAGATGACTTTAGTGTGTACTTGAGCTGCCGACTTCATCCCAGGGAAGAATCCTATGCATCTGTTGAGAAATAATGTCTAGCCTTACCTGAAAGTCAGAAGGTACTCCTGGATGTAGACCATTTGTGTTTAATCAGAATATTTTTTAAAAATGTGTTTCATTATGCTACAAGTATAGTTTCTGTGTGTGTGTGTGGGGGGGGGGGGGGTTAAGCTGGAATATATATTTTGAGATGAAACTAATGTAATTAGTCTGGATGTCCTTGAGATGATCATGGTAGCATTGCCGCCTCACAGCAAGTGGTTCTCCGGTTTGTTTCTCAGCTGGGGTGCCTTCTGTACGGAGTCTGCATAACCTCCCTGCGTTCGTGTGGGTTTCCTGTGGGTGCTCCGATTTCCTCACATGTTACAAAGATGTTCATCTGGAGCATTTCTCCCCGGGCCTCAGCTAAAAATTGGCTTTGTTCCAAGTCTGACTTTCCCAGTTAACAAATATTAAATAAATAAATAAATAAATAAATATCTATGTAAATTACTGCAGTATGCCTTGTACAATATTTTAGGAACTTTGAACTGTGTTAGGTTCTATAAATTAGAATAAAGTCCAACTCTCTGTGTAAGACAGTCCATCCACCTCATCTCTGAATAGGGACACTTGTGTCCACTAAATTTCCCCAATTAACAAATGAGTAAAATATGCAGAGGGTATTCTTTTGTCAAGTTGTGATATCAACATCTAGTTGGCAAGATTACTTTAGAACATTACCATTTTATCTTTTTCTCTGTTTTCAGTAGAAGCTTTGTGAGTCTCCATGTGGGAGAATACAGACAGTTTACATGTGTATAAGATCCATTTGAGGTGGTACAAATAGTATGTATGTATGTGTGTGTATGTGTGTATATAAAAAAAAGTATGTATATATATATATATATATATATATATATATATATATAAAATGTTTTTTTGTGTTTTATTTTATTTGACTGTAGATCAGAAAGTGGCTTGGCAGCAGATGGGTGTCTAATACAGTACTCTAGGGGGATGCAGTACTACCTTGCCAGGACAAAAGCTGTAGGGAACTGGAGAATTCTACCAGCTTTTTGTAGGAGCTGCATTTGTGAAGGTAGCGCTTTCGGAAAGCAGTTACCATATGTATGGGATACTGGCGGACACTGACCTTCTCAGAAGGAGGGCGTGATGAGAAAGGAGCCTGGGGTTCCAGGTCAGATATTGTGCTCTGTTAGTGGTCATGATAAGCAGTCGTCTGGGTGTGGATGCTGAAAGCCCTTGCAAGTTGTAGCAGTACAACTTCTCTTAATACTTTGGGGCCAAGTTGCATTTGGTGAATTAAGATACTTGATCAGATGTGTGGGCACTCTTTTACTTTAGCATTTTGGGTACCCTTGGTTTGTCTTGAGACAAATGTCTTTTGGTGGCTGTTGGATATTTTTCACTGCCCCAAATAAGTCTAAGGTCCATTATCCGTGACCCTCACCATAGCTGACCAAATGTCACAATGCATAGATAAGATTCAAACCTCATCATTGCTAGCCTTATCATCATCGGAGTGCATTCACTGATTTTAAGACCTTTTGTTAGGGAGGTTTTCCTTATAATGCAGGAAACCGGGATGAAACATCAGGCACCTGCTTGTTTTTTATTTATTTATTACTAGGAAAGATTGACTAGGTAGGAGACCATTTTCAGCGGAGGCCCAGGGAGAAAATATCCATATCATTACAAAATACTTTAAGAACAATAATTTTACAATCTTCAAAAATGAAAACAAAAACGTCTGCAGTTTAATTATAACAAGTCGGATGTAGTATAAAAGCATTGTCCCGTACCTTGTATTGATTCTTAATCATTTAATATTTACAGAAATTTAGAGGGTATTCTTTTGCACTCTAGATTGTCAAGTTGTGATATCAACATCTAGTTGGCAAGATTACTTTAGTACATTACCATTTTATCTTTTTCTCTGTAGAGGAGTTAAAAGTAAGTCTAATACAAATAGGAGTTGCAATAAGAAGTGAAGTAAAAAAACAGGTTTATGGTACATTTAGAGAGAAAGTCTGGGAAGATAATTAGCAGTAAAGAAGTAAGTGAAGATGGTGGTGTAAGGAATGAATAGGTACTTGTTCACATTTAAGGATATAGTGTATTTTCATTATAGCTAAAATCTTTCTGTTCTTGCTGAAAAGGTCTTGGTTTTGAAAGATGGGAGGCGGGGTATAGACTTGATGGCTACAGCTAAGACGTTCCAGGACTTATCAACCTTGTACTAGTACGAGTAATGCCCAGCAGATTTGTTAGGTTTGCAGACAGGAATATTTGTCCACTATATATAACCAAAAATACACCGAGGTACCACACAATAGCATCTTTATTACACAAAAAATAAGAACAGTGGTGAGCGCTTTCGCAAAACTAATTGCTTCATCAGACAAGAAAATAAAACACTCCATTGCTTATATACAGATGGAACCATTGACTCAATCACTGATGTCATAGGTCAATTAAGGCATTAAAGCTATCTAAAACTTATAAATGTAGAAAAGGCTACATATAGAGAAAACTGCATATAAAAGACACACACAAAAAAACTGCATGTAAATGCATATAAAAACTGCATAACAGATAATTCACATTCTTTTAAGTTTTTTGTGCTACAGCGCATACACAAAAACATTAGAGGAGGGGATATAGAAAATTTTACTGAAAGCTGTGAACAGAGATGGATCATTAAATTGAATGCAGATAAATATCCAGGCCTTAATGGCTCTACTTCCTTGGTTCCTTTCTTGAAAGCAAGACGCCTCAAACATGTTTAATTTTAGGCACTTCATACACCCATTACACTTTATTTATTCATATTTTCCAGACATAGACTACTTTTAGTTATACATACATATTGTAGATAGATTTTATAACTAGATCTAGATTTTTATCCTTTTATTTTTTCATAGCTACAGTATTTATGGAGTTTATATCTATGCATATTACTTGGGTCTTTTAACAACAGTTTTGTATATAATTTTTGTTTTTAGTTTTTCTATGCAGTTTTTATATGCATTTACATGCAGTTTTTTATATGTGTCTTTTATATGCAGTTTTCTCTATATGTAGCCTTTTCTACATTTATAAGTTTTATATAGCTTTAATGCCTTAATTGACCTATGACATCAGTGATTGAGTCAATGGTTCCATCTGTATATAAGCAATGGAGTGTTTTATTTTCTTGTCTGATGAAGCAATTAGTTTTGCAAAAGCGCTCACCACTGTTCTTATTTTTTGTGTAATAAAGACGCTATTGTGTGGTACCTCTGTGTATTTTTGGTTATATATAGTTCTGGTTTTGTGCACCTGGGTTTTACCTGAAGCCGTTTCTCTTTTTATACATTTTTGGCCACTAGATTGCAGTGAACACCTGGGAACATAGCTGTGTAGATTGTTTGTTTGTTTTTAGTGCTGTACAAGGCAGATGGATGCTGGGTGATACTTGTAGGTGGTAAGAAGCTGTATAGTTGATGTGGCAGTTATATACTCAATTAAGACTTTTCAGTTATACAGTGGAGAGGTCTGAAAGGGGTATTTGGTGCACATTTAGCAATATTGTTATAGCATTTTTCAAGTTTAATTTTTGTGAATCCTGGAGGTCAGTAAGGTTGGGAGCACAGTGAGGGGAGGAGATGAGTCAACATGTTTTAGTTGCATCAGTGAGAGGTTTTGGCTCTGTAAAGCATCCCTAGTTTTTGACTAATTTCTCGTGCAATTTTATATATGCAGGTCGAATGTAAGATTGCTTTTTTTGGGAGGATAATCTCTGTGCTATCCTTTGAGTCTCAAGCAACCCACTATACAAGTATTGTGGAGAAAATCCAAAGAACGAACCACCATGGAATGTAAACTGCCAGTGAATAAAACACTTTATTAATGATTCCGTTGAAAACAATAAAAGGAGTTTTTACATTTGAGCGCTTTGGGCTAGTCAGCCTTCTTCAGATCGAATAAAAAGTAGCTCCATTTTTTTTCAGAATAAGAATAGATATTCACCAATCAGAAATTCATATTCCAGAGACTACCTCAATTACGTCCAAAGAGCTAGCTGTAGATGCACACCTTCATATTTAGCCAATCCGAATTAAAAATAAACGAGCCGATCTCCAGCTTGGTCCAAGTACTGTTTGGCAATTAAAAACCAATCTAAAGATCATCAACACAAAAAATAGTGTGTATAAGAAATTAGAAAAGTTCTTTCTCATAGAATCTTCCCTTATTATCAAGCAAAAGGCCTTTATTTGGCAAAGACAAAGTGCCTATTTTGTATAGCTCATAGGAAATTACTTCACCCTTTTGTCATATCAGGAAATGACTAAACTTAAAAAATCTTATTCTCTTTTTTTCATATTGGTTATTTATTATAGCAAAAATGACTCGGTGAATACTTGTTTTTTCTTCATAGTGTCTATAAAATGTTTCTTCTCATCCTTGTTGGTTTATTATCTTGTTTGCAGTAAGACCAGTTAGCGAATACTTGAACACCTATTTTTCAAAAGTGGTTTCAAGGGAACGATGTTATTAATGTCTGGAAATCTATCTGCTCTAAGATTAATAATCCATTTAGTTTCCATCGTTGTCAAGTTCTGAATGTCACCACCATGATGCCCAGCTTCAATAAGGTCAATGACCATAAATTTAAACGTGTGTGTACAGTTTGATAAAATTAGCTAAAGCATTCTTTTTTGTCAGTATTTGCTATATCCCATAAATGCTGCATAATTCTCTTCTTGAACATCTGATTAGTCTTGCCTATATAAAAAGCAGGACACTTCCTGAGGTAGGCAAGATGCATCAGATTTTGGGTGTTACAGCTTGCATAGCCGTCAAGTCGATACACTTTCTGTGACACTGGATGGAGAAAGGAGTTGGTTGAATCTAGATGGAGCAAGCTTTTCATTTGCTACATCTAAAAGTTCCTTTGTATGTGTTAAAAACATTAATCCTTTTGGAAAAGCCATCTTTAGAACAAAGAATTCTCTTTATGTTCTTCTTCTTCTTAAAAGGAAAATGTGGTGAATCTCCTACAGTATCCTTTATTTTATTGTTCTCAATTAGAATTGGTAAATTTTGTTGGTATCGCAGACTTGCTTGGAATGAGATCTTTAAGTGATCAAACATTTTAAAGCATTATGAGGGTTGGATTTGTTGTTCCTTGTACCAAATTTCATTGAGAATCCTTTCTCCTTAAAGAAGGGACGCCCATTGGTCTCCTTAATGGTCTTACTTCTATTCGGGCTGATATTGACCGCTTCTTACATCTCTTCTTTGTAACAGATCTTGTACCTTATTCTTCATTTCAAAATCCTTGTTGGTAGTACACAGTCTTGAGACTCTGACTTGGTTCTCCATAATATTCTTGAAAATATGACTTGGGTGCATGCTATTCCTAAGGAGGTAGTGATTCCTCCAGGTCTCTTTTCTGTAGGCAGACATATCAGTACCTGTCTCCTGATTGTACATTAACCTGACATCCAAAAAGTCTATTGATTCTCTTGAAATAGTTCACAGTAAATTTAAGGAAATCCGTAGTTACATTCAGATAATCATGAAAATGGAGCAAGTCTTCTTCATTTCCATCCCATAATATAAAAATGTCGCCCACGAAACGACCATAGAATCTGACTGCTAAATCAAGGATTTTGTTCACTCAGGACATTTGTCATATCCCATTGGGCAACTACAAGGCTAGTGTAACTATTTACACATGGGGTGCTCATGCCTACCCCAACATTGCAAATAGTACTCACTCCCATAAGTGAAGACATTGGACTATAGAATGATTCCTAAGAGATCATACATCTGTTCGCACATTCAGTCCAGTCAAAAAAGTCCTGATAGCTTCAATTCCATAACAGTTAGGAATCACTTGTGAGTGAACAAAATCCTTGGTTTAGCAGTCTGTGATTCTGTGGTCATTTCGTGGATGACATTTTTATATTGTGGGATGGAAATGAAGCTGTCAGGACTTTTTTTGACTGGACTGAATGTGCAAACAGATGTATGTGATCTCTTGGGAATCCATTCTAGAGTCCAATGTCTTCACTTATGGGAGTGAGTACTATTTGCAATGTTGGGGTGTAGCCATGGGCACCCCATGTGCATATAGTTTTGCTAACCTTGTACTTGCCTAATGGGAGATGACAAATGTCCTGAGTGAACAAAATCCTTTGTTTAGCATTTTGAGATTCTATGGTCCATTTTGTGGATGACATTTTTATATTATGGGATGGAAATGAAGAAGACTGATTATCTGAATGTAACTACTGATTTCCTTAAATTTACTGTGAACTGTTCGAGAGAATCAATAGACTTTTTGGATGTCAGGTTAACATACAATCAGGAGACGGGTATTGATACGTCTGTCTACAGAAAAGAGACCTGGAGGAATCACTACCTCCATAGGAATAGCATGCATCCAAGTCATGTTTTCAAGAATATTATGGAGAACCAAGTCATCAGAGTCTCAAGACTGTGTACTACCAACAAGGATTTTGAAATTGAGAAGAATAAGGTACAAGATCTGTTACAAAGAAGAGGTCAGTATCAGCCCGAATAGAAGTAAGACCATTAGGTAGACCAATGGTTGTCCCTTCTTTAAGAAGAAAGGATTCTCAAGGGAATCTGGTACAAGGAACAACAAATCCAACCCTCATAATGCTTTAAAATGTTGATCAGTTGTAGTACTGATTCCAAGCAAGTCTGTGATACCATCAGAAAATATTTACCAATTCTAATTGAGAACAATAAAATAAGAGATTGTATGAGATTCACAACATTTTCTTTTTAAGAATGGGAAGAATTTGAAGAGGATTCTTTGTTCTAAAGATTGCTTTTCCAAAAGGATTTAGTGTTTAACACATTAAAAAGGAAGTAAAATCAAGTTGGAGGTTGCAGGAGCAAAACATGTCCAAAAAATGAAGAGTAGCTCAAGACCAACTATGTAAAAAGAATGAGTATTTATTTAAAGACGAGCGCTTTCACTGTTAACACAGCTTCTTCTGATCTAAGTTAAAATAAATAAAAACTTAAAATGGTTCTTTTATATGATCACCTCTAGTGGTCAAACAAGTAATTACAATGAGGATATATATAATGAATGAATAACAAATTAGATCTACATCATAAAATCACAAATCAAATAGATGTTAAATGCTCAAACAATGCCTGTCCTGAAAATACAGAAAATCCCAGTCAACTACATTTCCAAATGAAATGACATGAAAAAAATATATAACCTACATAAGAAATATCATGAATAAAAGTGAGGGGGGGGGAGAAATAAGCTAAATTCTCTAGTGGTCAAACAAGTGATTACAATGAAAAGAACATAAACTGGTTCTGTTGTATGATCACCTCTAGTGGTCAAACAAGTAAATACAATAAGAATGCATGTAATGAATAACCAGTTGAATATACAAAATATATGTCCTGAAATCACAAATCAAATGAATATTAAATGCTCAAACAATGCCTATCCTAAGGATACAAAAAATCCTAGTCAACTACATTTCAAATGGAATGACATGAAAAATAACTAACCTCTGTGAGAAATGTCATAAATGAAAGTAAGTATTGAAGGGGGGGGGGGGGGGGAATGAGGTAAAATACTAGTATAGATGTCACTGGAGAAAGCAGATGCAATCTATTTAATATTCCTACATGTTCTTAGTCTCTGTTTTATCGAGGCTCTATCATTGAGGCCAGATCCTTTATCTGCCCTAAGCCGAACTATCCAGTCACTTGTTCTCTGTATGCGTCCTAATATCACCGCCTCTTATTGCTGGAACTATAGTTCCAAGTACTCAAAAACAAAAACAGTACGATCTTCCTGCAAGATTGACGTGTTTCGCTAGGGCATTATAAGGTGAACCCTTCCTTATGTGATAGATGTTTCCTCATTCTGTCCCTTAATGATCGGTTGGTTTTCCCAACATAAAAGTGGGAGCAGATCTGACAGGTGGCCAAATATACCACATTAGTGGTCATGCAGTCAGCCTCCACATTTATTTCATAAGTGACAAGCGTATCAGGATGTAAAAAGTTGCTGTCTTCATTAATAAATTGACATAAATTACATCTACCACACGGTTTAGTATGTCCTGCTACTTTTACTGTTCCATACTTAGGATAGCATAGCATCTTTTTAAGATTGTTCTTATTCTTGTACAAAAAACTGTGAGTTTCACCAACTATGACTCTTAATTTAGGATCAACATGCATGATGGACCAATATTTATTGATGAATAATATCTTGAAAACTTAACATGAGATGACGTGCTCCCTATTCACCTGGGTGTTGGAACTGTGACGTCCAAAATATGGTGTAGCTATGGTGTTACGTAGTCCTAAGGCTCGTTCCAGAGAAGGATCAATTTCATTAATATTGCATCCTCTCTGCAAAAGTCTACTTTTAAGATCCCCTAGTTCAGATACAAAGCCTGCCTCCAAAGGCTTTAGCCTTGATGCTCTAATGGCCTGACCTACCATAACATTCCTGAATACAAAAGGAGGGTGCATACTCGATCTCATGAGCAGGGTATTAACATGACATGGTTTCCTGTACACTCCTGTATTAATAAGACCATTTGGAAGTTTTTCAATATACAAATCCAGGAATTCAATTCTGTTATATGAAAACTGCATTGTAAATTTGAGACAATCAATTAGATTATTCATGATAGTGTGCATCAATTGAAGTTGTTCTAAAGTGCCATTCCATATCACAAACACATCATCGACAAAACGTCGATAGAACTTAACGTGTTCTTTAAATAATGTCTCACAGAACAAGATATGCTGTTCCCAATGTGCAAGGAACATATTGGCGTAGCTATCGGCACAGGAAGTGCCCATAGCTACGCCATCTACCTGTTTGTATATGATGTCATTGAAAACAAAAAAATTGTTTTCCAATACTAGTTCCAGGAAGTGTACCAATAAATCAATCTTCACTATGTCGTACTCACTATGTTCCTTAAGATATTCAGAAATAAACGTAAGTCCTAAGGTGTTCGGAATGACTGTAAAGAGTGATTGTATATCAAGGGTCATGAACATATATTCATCAGTGATGCCATTACAGTTAAAACAATCATATAGTTCTATTAAGAACTGTTTGGAGTCCCTCAATACAAACTTATTCTTGTTCAGTACTTGCCTCAGATGTTTCCCTATATATATATATATATATATATATATATATATACAGAGATATGCTCAGTGACCCAGCCACGGCCAGAGACAGTTGGTCTCATGGGTGGTTCACTGGCATTCTTATGTAATTTCGGCAGGACTTGTATAACTGGAATCAAGGGTGTTTTCACTAGAAGGTATTCATGTAAATCACGATCAATCAAACCACTCTTATGAATGTCTGATAGGATGTTATGTACATATAAAATGACTTCTTTTACTGCTGATAACTCAGTCTCTTTATAAAATTTAACATGCAGCATACTAGGCATAGAATCATAGTAGTGTAGGGTATTCATCACTACAATACAACCATCTTTATCAGCAGGTCTAATAATGATTCTATGGTCCTGTTGTAGTCTCTTAAGACTCTGCCTCTCTTGGTATGTTAAATTATCATATTTTCTTAAAATCCTACCTGATTTGGTTCGATTGTAATAGTTGTATATCTCATCTTCTGTGAGCCTAAAATAGGCTTCAACAAGTGGATGATGTACAGGTGTATACTCACTTAATTTTTTAAACACCAATGCATCCTTTGAATATGCTGTAGTATCAGACCCTCCAAAATGGAGTTTCAGCATTACATTCCTGCAATAAAGTTTCAAGTCAATAGTTGTATCTGTTAACTTACTGCGTGTTTTGGGTATAAAGCTAAGCCCTTTTCTCAATAAGTTGAAATCATCGTGTGAGAGTGCAACATCAGATAGATTGTGTACTATGTTTTGTCTGTTTTGTTCCACATCTTTTTCAAAGTGCGGTTCTGTTGAAGCTCCCCTGAGAGTTTCCTTTTCTGCCTGCCACGACTCATAGACCTTCTCCAGTCGAATTGGCAGGGGAAAAGACACCTGTGGATTGGCATCCAGACTAACATCCCCCACATTCTTCCTAATTTTAGGTCTAACCACAGAATCAGTAAGTAGGCAAGGTTTATCTTTTACAATCTTGACTGCAGGATATAAATTATTGGTCTCACTTACACTCGGATGTATGATATGGATGACATCCACTGAGTCAGTGGTAGAGCATATTGCATTGTCAGAGTCTGTATTTTTCCTGTCACTATTGTCATTCAGCCTGATATCTAATATTCCAATGTGTTCCGGCCGATCATTCTGAGCAGGGGATGTGATAATCACCTACAATACCAGCTGTAGACCCACTTATTGAGAATTTATTAGATAGCGTTCATGCTTTTGAACGCAAGCTTTTCCAACAGAAAAAGAGCAAAATAATCAGAGACTTTAAAGATTTTAGACTGGGCCATATCTTCACTTGGCCCAGATATGGACAAAATGATTTGAACAGTACAAATACTAACAGTAAAGCTGGTGTGAACAGTGCCAATACCAATAGCAATATTGGCGTGGACATTAATTCTAGAAATGGTATGAGACATAGACTAGATGGTAATAATTTGTATACTCCTTTGCATAGGCAACAAGTTTTGTAACACCAATGCATGTCCTATTGTGTTGAATGGCCTGAATAAGTGTATTTCTAAAGATTCTGTAGATGAGGCTCAATCTAATGGGGAGGTGATTATCACATCCCCTGCTCAGAATGATCGGCCGGAACACATTGGAATATTAGATATCAGGCTGAATGACAATAGTGACAGGAAAAATACAGACTCTGACAATGCAATATGCTCTACCACTGACACAGTGGATGTCATCCATATCATACATCCGAGTATAAGTGAGACCAATAATTTATATCCTGCAGTCAAGATGGTAAAGGATAAACCTTGCCTACTTACTGATTCTGTGGTTAGACCTAAAATTAGGAAGAATGTGGGGGATGTTAGTCTGGATGCCAATCCACAGGTGTCTTTTCCCCTGCCAGTTCGACTGGAGAAAGGCCCAAGAAGGGCAAGGTCTATGAGTCGTGGCAGGCAGAAAAGGAAACTCTCAGGGGAGCTTCAACAGAACCGCACTTTGAAAAAGATGTGGAACAAAACAGACAAAACATAGTACACAATCTATCTGATGTTGCACTTTCACAAGATGATTTCAACTTATTGAGAAAAGGGCTTAGCTTTATACCCAAAACACGCAGTAAGTTAACAGATACAACTATTGACTTGAAACTTTATTGCAGGAATGTAATGCTGAAACTCCATTTTGGAGGTTCTGATACTACAGCATATTCAAAGGATGCATTGGTGTTTAAAAAATTAAGTGAGTATACACCTGTACATCATCCACTTGTTGAAGCCTATTTTAGGCTCACAGAAGATGAGATATACAACTATTACAATCGAACCAAATCAGGTAGGATTTTAAGAAAATATGATAATTTAACATACCAAAAGAGGCAGAGTCTTAAGAGACTACAACAGGACCATAGAATCATTATTAGACCTGCTGATAAAGGTGGTTGTATTGTAGTGATGAATACCCTACACTACTATGATTCTATGTCTAGTGTGCTGCATGATAAATTTTATAAAGAGACTGAGTTATCAGCAGTAAAAGAAGTCATTTTATATGTACATAACATCCTATCAGACATTCATAAGAGTGGTTTGATTGATCGTGATTTACATGAATACCTTCTAGTGAAAACACCCTTGATTCCAGTTATACAAGTCCTGCCGAAATTACATAAGAATGCCAGTGAACCACCCATGAGACCAACTGTCTCTGGCCGTGGCTGGGTCACTGAGCATATCTCTGTATATATAGAGAAACATCTGAGGCAAGTACTGAACAAGAATAAGTTTGTATTGAGGGACTCCAAATAGTTCTTAATAGAACTATATGATTGTTTTAACTGTAATGGCATCACTGATGAATATATGTTCGTGACCCTTGATATACAATCACTCTTTACGGTCATTCCGAACACCTTAGGACTTGCGTTTATTTCTGAATATCTTAAGGAACATAGAGAGTACGACATAGTGAAGATTGATTTATTGGTACACTTCCTGGAACTAGTATTGGAAAACAATTTTTTTGTTTTCAATGACATCATATACAAACAGGTAGATGGCGTAGCTATGGGCACTTCCTGTGCCAATAGCTATGCCAACATGTTCCTTGCACATTGTGAACAGCATATCTTGTTCTGTGAGACATTTATTTAAAGAACACGTTAAGTTCTATCGACGTTTTGTCTATGATGTGTTTGTGATATGGAATGGCACTTTAGAACAACTTCATTTGATGCACACTATCATGAATAATCTAATTGATTGTCTCAAATTTACAATGCAGTTTTCATATAACAGAATTGAATTCCTGGATTTGTATATTGAAAAACTTCCAAATGGTCTTATTAATACAGGAGTGTACAGGAAACCATGTCATGTTAATACCCTGCTCATGAGATTGAGTATGCACCCTCCTTTTGTATTCAGGAATGTTATGGTAGGTCAGGCCATTAGAGCATCAAGGCTAAATCCTTTGGAGGCAGGCTTTGTATCTGAACTAGGGGATCTTAAAAGTAGACTTTTGCAGAGAGGATACAATATTAATGAAATTGATCCTTCTCTGGAACGAGCCTTAGGACTACGTAACACCGTAGTTGCACCATATTTTGGACGTCACAGTTCCAACACCCAGGTGAATAGGGAGCACATGTCATCTCATGTTAAGTTTTCAACATATTATTCATCAGATAATAATGAGATTAGAGATATCATCAATAAATATTGGTCCATCATGCATGTTGATCCCAAATTAAGAGTCATAGTTGGTGAAACTCCCAGTTTTTTTGTACAAGAATAAGAACAATCTTAAAAAGATGCTATGCTATCCTAAGTATGGAACAGTAAACAAAGTAGCAGGACATACTAAACCGTGTGGTAGATGTAATTTCTGTCAATTTATTAATGAAGACAGCAACTTTTTACATCCTGATACGCTTGTCACTTATAAAATAAATGTGGAGACTGACTGCATGACCACTAATGTGGTATATTTGGCCACCTGTCAGATCTGCTCCCACTTTTATGTTGGGAAAACCAACCGACCATTAAGGGACAGAATGAGGGAACACATCTATCACATAAGGAAGGGTTCACCTTATAATGCCCTAGCGAAACACGTCAGTCTTGCAGGAAGATCGCACTGTTTTTGTTTTAGAGTACTTGAAACTATAGTTCCAGCAATAAGAGGCGGTGATATTAGGACGCATACAGAGAACAAGGAATGTGACTGGATAGTTCGGCTTAGGGCAGATAAAGGATCTGGCCTCCAATGATAGAGCCTCGATAAAACCGAGACTAAGAACACGTAGGAATATTAAATAGATTGTATCTGCTTTCTCCAGTGACATCTGTACTAGTATTTTACCTCATTCCCCCCCCCCCCCCCCTTCAATACTTACTTTCATTTATGACATTTCTCACATAGGTTCGTTATTTTTCATGTCATTCCATTTGAAATGTAGTTGACTAGGATTTTTGTATCCTTAGGATAGACATTGTTTGAGCATTTAATATTCATTTGATTTGTGATTTCAGGACATATATTTTGTATATTCAACTGGTTATTCATTACATGCATTCTTATTGTATTTACTTGTTTGACCACTAGAGGTGATCATACAATAGAACCAGTTTATGTTCTTTTCATTGTAATCACTTGTTTGACCACTAGAGAATTTAGCTTTTTTCTCCCCCCCCCCCCTCACTTTTATTCATGATATTTCTTATGTAGGTTATATATTTTTTTCATGCCATTTCATTTGGAAATGTAGTTGACTGGGATTTTCTGTATTTTCAGGACAGGCATTGTTTGAGCATTTAACATCTACTCATTGTAATTACTTGTTTGACCACTAGAGGTGATCATATAAAAGAACCATTTTAAGTTTTTATTTATTTTAACTTAGATCAGAAGAAGCTGTGTTAACAGTGAAAGCGCTCATCTTTAAATAAATACTCATTCTTTTTACATAGTTGGTCTTGAGATACTCTTCATTTCTTGGACCTGTTTTGCTCCTGCAACCTCCAACTTGATTTTACTTCTAAGTGCTTTTTAAACTGGGTGACTGGCAGCATTCATCTTGTGTATTCAGTGGTGTGCTGTTTTAACATTAAAAAGGAACTTTTAAATGTGGTAAATCCAAAGCTTGCCCCCCATCTAGACTCAACCAACTCCTTTCTCCATCCAGTGTCGAAGAAACTGTATTGATTGATGGTTATGCAAGCTGCAACACCCAAAATCTGATGCATCTTGCCTATTGCAGGAAGTGTCCTGCTTTTTATATAGGCAAGACTAATCAGATGTTTAAGAACAGAAATATGCAGCATTTATGGGATATAGTGAATATTGACAGAATGCTTTAGCTAACCATATTTCATCAAACTGTGCGCACTCGTTTAAATTTATGGTCGTTGACCTTATTGAAGCTGGGCATCATGGTGGTGACATTCAGAAAGTGACAGAAACTCTGGAAACTAAATGGATTATTATTCTTGGAGCAGAAAGGTTTCCAGGCATTAATAACATCATCCCCCTGAAACTGCTTTTGAAAAATAGACATTCAAGTATTCGGTAACTGGTCTTACTGCAGACAAGATAATAAACTCAACAAGGATGAGAAGAAATTATTTTATATAGACACAAGTATTCACTGAGTCACTTTGTATAATAAATAGATTTTAAATAAGAAATCTTCCAATATACCAGTATGAAAAAAGAGAATAAGATTTTTAAGTTTAAAGTCTTCAACCTTTCGTCATATCAGGAAATTAAGTAATTTCCTATGAAGTCATTTCCTATGAGCTATACAAAATAGTCACTTTGTCTTTGCCAAATAAAGGCCTTTGGTTGATAATAAGGGAAGATTCTATGAAGAACTTTTCGTATACAAACTATTTTTTGTGTTGATCTTTAGATTGGTTTTAATTGCCAAACAGTGCTTGGACCAAGCTGGATATTGATTCGTTTATTTTTAATTCTAATTGGCTAAATATGAAGGTGTGTCTCCATAGCAAGCTCTTTGGATGTAATTGAGGGAGTCTCCTGAATCCGAATCTCTGATTGGTGAATATCTATTCTTATTCTGAAAAAAGGAGCTACTTTTTATTCGATCTGAAGACGGCTGACTAGCTGAAAGCGCTCGTCAAACATAAAAGCTCCTTTTATTGTTAACAGAATCATTAATAAAGTGTTTTATTCATTGGCAGTTTATGTTCCATGGTGGGGTCGCTCTTAGATTTTTCTCCACAGTTCTTTTGTTTACCTTAGAGCTACCTTCAACAGTTCTTCAGGATACAAGTATAGTCGGTCCAAAACAAAACGGTGTAAGAAACTTCTCAGTGTAGAAGTTTTTCAATTCCTGTATGTCTAGTTAATCACTGTATATTAAAATGAAGAAAAAAAATCAGGAAAATGGTAGTAGAAGTAGCAAACCTAAACACTTTATTTTTTAATATATACAGAATTATTAACTCTAGTAGGTATTCAGAAGTAATCAAAGCACTTACTCACCCACCCTATTAGGAGAATATTAAGAAATTCCATGGAGAATAGCAAATGCAAAATTAGCTGCATCTTGACATAAACTGTTGATCACAGTATCAAAAATGTTGTTAAAGAAAACTGGGCTGTTGTCACAGGAAACCCATATCTGATTAACATCTTAGGCAAAGCCCCATTCTTTGTTTACAAGAAGACCAGGAGCATTAGAAGTTTTGTTGAATTTAAACCTAGACTATATGAGAGAATCATTAAATATGTGAAGCTAATTATAGATTCCGTATATGTACATGTATAGATTTTATTGCCCTTATTTAAAGAAAATCATTAAGACATTAAGGTGCAGTGGGTTACTGTAACACTAAAAAAGCAAGTTGCAGGTTACATTGCAACAAATGTGATGTGTTTTATATGGACAAGACTATAAAGTACCTTAAGTGTAGGATTTCATGCCATCGGGCAGAAATCTGCTGTGGTTGTAAAAACAATGCAATAGCCAAACACCTTTCTCTGCATAGAAGACATACAGGTTTCCAGTTCCAGATACTGGATCGCATAGACATGGGTGATTTTTGAAGGTGATATCCGGAATGTACTGGAAAAATGTGAACTCGTATGGCAGTTAAAGCTGAAATCTTTCAGAAAGCCTGGACTAAATTACTACTGTTCACTTAAGTGTACTGGAACTTAGAAAATTGCCACATTGTTTATAGGACTAATTTTTATCTCATTTTTCCACTATCCTTATTTACCAAGTATCATTTTTCTAATTTTCCATGATCATTTCTTTCCAGTTGTTTTAATCCCATGGTAAATAATGTTTAATAGTAGCGCATAATGTTTCTATCGTCACACCTTTTTTTTAGTTTAAATATAGAATACTTTTCACTTTATTGCAAATTATTTTTTAATATCAGAACTAGCTAATTATTCTTTAAATTGTCACACATTTTTTAGCTATTGATATTTTTTTTATTCAATTTATATTGAGTTATTCATTTATTTTAAGTATAGATTTTGGTGTCATTTTATAGAGTGTGTTCATTACTTTATAGGACACTACTATATATATATAATTTTTTTGTCCCATACTGGCCAGCACTAAGTTAATGTACTTTTCCTGGTTTAACTTTCTTATTAAATGTACTTATGAGGTTGTTGTGATGCCCCACTGGCCGAGTGATCAAGGAGTCTCAATTCTCACCACTGGTAACAGTGGAAGGACGTACACACACAATAATTTCCCTTAAGAGCACACAGTCAGTCTGGAGCTGGTTTTCCCCCTTTTTCTCCAAATTCCCAGTAAGGCTTCCCACTGGCACAGCTATAGAGTTGAGATCTCAGCTGAGTGGCCAAGACAAGACCTCCAGAAACCCTCTCTGTCCAACCAGTGCTTCGTGTCCCTGCCCAATTAGCTGACAAACACACACATTGAGATTTGATTTTTATATATATATATATATATATATATATATATATATATATATATATATACACACACACACACACGGGAAAGGCTGGCACAGGTTTACTAGCTATGTCCCCTTCTGCCCAGACTATAAGGTAGTTTTCACTGCCATCAGCCACTACTTAATCAGCTTCTTTAAAGCCCTTAGCAAAGGGTGTCCATTCTTACTGTCTAATATTACTATTAATCCAAATGGTAGTTTGACCAAGAGCAAGGCTATTAGGAGTGGCCCACAGTGTCACCAAATAGATATGCAAGTACTCTGAGCTTAAATATCTCTAGACAGACCAGCTACAAATGAAAGGTTTAAATATATTTTAATAATAAATAATAAAAGAACAAGACGATACTCAGTAAGTAATCGGTTACATCAGAGTTCAAAATCCCAGGAAATCTTTAAAACAGCATTGCAGGACAGTCTCAAATTAAATAAAACATTTAAGCTATATTTTACTATATTCCTAACTGTATCCAAGAGAAATTACTGTACCCTAGACTTACTTTCTTAGCAAGGCAAAACAGATGTGGTTTGTGGGTTTTCCAGCTGCTTATGTCAGGTCAAAGACAAATACAAAATGCACAGTCTCTGTCTGACAGTTCTTAAATTTAATATCTCAAATATTGCTGTTGGTACTTGCAGCATGACATCACGTCTTATCTGACTATACCAGGTGAAAACCCCCAGTGCAGCTGGTAGCATTTAGCATCTGCCTGTGAGAATACATAAACAAAGACTTCTCTTACATCTGTGGTAAATGGTGAAAGTCCTAAAATAATTTACATTCCTCCACATTTAAATGCAATACAAAAAACATCTAGTTCTAGACATTGTTTCCTGTTGCACTGAAACTGAATGTGATTATAACGTAATTTAAGTTTTCGGCTATTCTGAAGTTATCATCTTGTTTTTCAGTTCCCATTGTTAAAATACACACATATCTAAATGGTTACAATAGTGTATATACATTTCTCAGTATCTTACAAAATATCTCTTCCACACACATCTGTTCAATATGACATACAGTTCTAATACAGTTGTAACACAAGCAATTGCATCATGCTGATATTCACAAATGATATGACATACAGTTCTAATACAGTTGTAACACAAGCAATTGCATCATGCTGATATTCACAAATGATACACAACCATTTACTGCCAGCCCAACTATCTGGAATTTTGTCACCCCCCCACGCGAAGACTCAGGCTAGTTTTTCAAGTGACCCTTGAGAAACATTGCTTGAGAGGGTTGCTTGAGAAGGTTGAGCTTATTTGGGAATACTTTACCCCATTCCCTGTCTTGAGAGCCCACCTGCATTGGCATTACTAACCCCACTGTGGTGCTGCGCTGTCATATATGCCTGTCACCCTAGGCTCCACCTTAGTGATTTTGGCATTTTGCTGCCTGGCTTGATATAGCTATGTTAATGGATTGTGATCTGTAACTGCAGTGAATTTACTTCCATACAAATAAGGCTGAAGTTTCTGTAGTGCCCACACTATATGGCTAGACTTTCCTTTTCTACAGCTGCATAGCATTCCTCCATGGGTTGGAGACTATGGCTGAAATATACCACTGGGTGCTCTTCTCCCTCTGAGGAAACCTGGCTGAGTACAGCCCCCACCCCATGGTTTGAAGCATCCACCTGCGCAACAAATTATTTGCTGTAATCTGGACTGGCTAATGCAGGGGGGCTCCCAGAGCTCATTTAAGCTTCTGGAATGCCTGCTCACATGCTGGGGTCTACACTACCTTATCTGGCTTGTTTTTCCTTGTTAGGGCTGTGAGGGGAGCAGCTGTGGTACTGTAATTGGGGACAAACTTTCTGTAGTAGCCTGCTGTCCTTAAGAATGCCCTCACCTGATTTTTGGTAAAAGGTGCAGGCCATTCCTGGATGGCTTCCACTTTGGCAGGTTGTGGCCTGATCTTACCACTCCATACTCTGTCCCAGGAGGGAGACCTCTGCCATAGCCACTTGACATTTGCTACGCTTAATGGTCAACCCTGCCCTCTGTAGTCTGCCCAGTACCCCCTTCACATGCTGAAGGTGCTTTTGCCAGGAATGGCTGTAGATGGCAGTATCATCCAGGTAGGCAAGGGCAAAATCTCCTGTTTCTGCTAGGATATGATTACCAGCCTCTGGAAAGTCGCTGGGGCATTTTTCATCCCAAAAGGCATCTTCGTGAACTCATACAAGCCGAAAGGCATCTCAAAGGCTGTCCTCTCTCTAGAGTGGGGAGTCAAGGGCACTTTCCGGTAACCCTTGGTAAGATCAGCCGTGATAAGATACTTAGCCCCACCCAGCTGCTCTAGGGCTGCATCTGTCCTAGGCATGGGGTAAGCATCTGACTCTGGGTGACTATTTAATTTCCAAGTCCACACATTACCTGGTGCTGCTATACTCCTTTGGTACCAGCACAACCGGGGAGGCCCAGGAACTACTGGACTCCTGGATTACCCCTAGTTCCAACATTTCATGTATCTCCATCCTCGGAGTCTGTTTGACTCTCTCAGGCACCCTATAAGGGGCCTGCTTAATAGGCCTTTGGGATACTGCATCCACATAGTGCTGCACCAGGAGTGCTTCCTGGTTTCCCAGTGAACATGTCCCCAAACTCCTGTAACACTTCTTGGATTTCTTCAACCTGGGTAGGGGATAGCTGCTGGGACATTGTTACCCCTTCCACTGAGGTGTCAGTCCGGCTCACTGAGGAGATCAGTCACCAGATCCCTCATCAGACTCCTCCTGCCATCCACTGCAGATACTTTGCATCAGGGCCTCCCTATCATGGTAAGGTTTCATCATGTTAACATGGTACAGTTTGTGCCCCTGCCTAGCAGTTCTGCCATGTAATTAACATCACTGACCTTCCTTACCAATTTGAAGGGTCCCTCCCAAGCTGCCTGCAGCTTGTTGTGTCTGACAGGAATGGGAACCATTACCTGCTACCCTACAGTATACTCTCTAGCTCGAGCATTCCTGTCATACCACCCCTTTTTCCATTGTTGGGCTTCTGCCAGGTTCTCCTGAGCCAAGCCCATGAGGTCCATGAGCCTTGTCTTGTGGTTTTAGGGCATATTCCACAACATACTCCTTGTGGGATTCACACTCACTTTCCCCACCCATCCTGAATAATATCTAGAGGTCCCCTCACCCTATGCCCATATAGTCACTCAAAGGGTGAAAAAACTGTGGATTCCTGGGGCACCTCCCTGTAAGCAAACAACAGATGGGGCAAATATTTGTGCCACTCCCTGTTGGTGGTCTGCAAATGCTTGTAGCATGGTATTTAGTGAAGAGTTTAACCTGTCTACCAGACCATTAGTCTAGAGTTTAACCTGTCTACCAGACCATTAGTCTAGGGATGGTAGGTGGTGGTCTTCAGGTGCTTAACCCCACAGTGCTTCCACAGCAAGCCAGCAGGTCTGACGTGAAATTGGCATCTCTGTCAGTATTTCTTGTAGGGAACCTATCCTGCTGAAAATATCCAACAAAGCATTTGCCACTTTTTCTGCCTCAATGGAGGACCGAGCCACCACTTCAGGGTATCTGGTAACATAATCTACTACCACTAGGATATACTTCTTCCCTGTGGAACTTGGGGGTACACAAAGACCCCACGATATCCATAGCTACCCTCTGAAATGCCTTTACCTGTGATTGAAGAGCCGTCAAAGGAGCTGTCACCTTGTCTCCTCTCTTGCCTACCTTTTGGCATTGCACACAGGTCCTGCAGTACCCTGTTGCATCTCTGGCAATCCCAGGCTAATAAAAGTTCTGCATAATACATCTTTTTGTACGCTTTATGCCCATATGACCTGCAAAAGGAATGTCATAGACCTATGGCTAGAAGTGCCACATGGTAGGCTTTGGGCACTACCAACTGCTGTATTCTCTCCCCCTCTAGCCCTCCCTCGGGGGTCCACTCTCTGTACAGTAACCCTATGTCCCAGTATACAGATTCTCCCTTCCCTTGAGAATCAAGTGCCTCACTAGCTACCTCCCTCAGGCCTTGTAATGTAGATTCTGAGAGCTGAGCCAGTCTCAGCTCTCTCTTGGTAACCCTTCTCAGATCCCCCTCCACAGGAAGTCTGGTATCCTGTGAAAGGGTACCTTACTGTCAGCCTGAGTTCTACTACTCACCTCTGCCCTTGCAGTCACTCTGTCCAAGGTAACATCATTACCCACAAGCAGCTGTGGCTCACCTTCAGTCTCACTGCTACAGGGTAGCTCCCTCCCTGAAGTAACCACCACACCAGTACTGGCTTAAAGTCTGCAGTCTGTCTGGAACCCCCCCCCCCCCCCCAGCCTGACTGCATGTCATTGCATGCACACAAGGTACTGCATTATCAAAATCATTCCCTATCAGGACATTTGCAAGGATATCCTCAAACATGCCTACTTGCTGGCTTCCTTTTCCACCCTCCCAGTTAAGGTGACCCGTACCCAAAACCCTAGCCAGAGGTATTTGTAATGGGGTCCCTCCTAAAGCTCTGACTGGAGTAGACTGTCCAAGCAAGTAGTGCTCCTCTTTAACCATTGTGAAGCCTGCAATGGTTAGGTCAGAAGCTGTGCGTCTCTTAGTGGACTGTTTCCCATTTACTAAGATAAGATATAACCTCTTGCAGTAGTTTGGTACCCTTGTTGTTTCCAAACAACTCTCACTGCTGGCATTCTGTCATTCCCACTTACTGGCTCTCCCACCTTACCTCTGTGGACATCTGTATGCTACTTGGTCCCATTGGTTGCATTTAAAACATTTAACCCTTAGTCCTGGGTATGTACCTGAACTAGTGGCTTCCCTCTGCTACTGGCAGACTCTGGAGCAGGCTGCCCACCATTGGTTCCCCTAGACCGATAAGCAGCACTGGGTATCCCTTTCCTGTGCAGTGATGCCCTGCTTGTTAGGTTCCCTTCCCCAACTCCTCTGCAGTATTGCATTGCCTATCTTCTAACCAGATTCTCATGTCCTCAGGCAAAGTGCTAAGGGCTTCTTCCCTCATCAAAAGCTCTGCCAGCCCTTCAGAAGTGGTGACCTGACATCCACTCACCCACCTATGAAAATAAGTGCTTAATTTAGCAGTATATTCAGACACTTTTGTCTGCCTTATGTCTATGCTCACGAACATTTTTCTTCTAAGCTAACAGTATTATAATCTAAGTAGTAAGTATCAAACAATTTAGAAATAGCAGTTAAGCTTTACCATGGAGTAAGGCGGTCAGGAACTGTACCCAGAGCCCTTGGTCAACATTATACTGTTTACATACCCTTTCAAACATATGAATAAAACTGTAAAATTATCACTCTCTGTAAGAAATGTACTGATGTTTATGGCTTCTGGGGTTTGGTTACTCCCTTTCCCCATTAACCTGCATGACCCTGATGAAGAGTCAGCATATCTATTTATGTTGCCGCTGCCTCTCATTCTCCTCAGCTTCCAGACTTTGTAGTTTATTTCCTCAGCCTCCAGATGTCTCTGTCTTTCTGCTGCTTCTATTTCCAAACGTTTGGCCTTCAGTTAAAGTCTTTTTAATTCCAGATGGATTTTTAAGTCCTCTGTGGAAAGGTTGACCTGTCTGTCTTCTGAGAGTTGTACGTCTCCAAGGCCAATGTGATTGTCCTCCTGGTTGTTGTGCCCAAGGCTGCAATAATTTCTGTTTTAGTCAGGTTGGCATGCACCAGTCCTTTAGTCTGGCACATCTCAGCCAATTGGCTCCTTGTCAACTTGCCATACTCCTCTGCTGACATCCTTGCCTGCTCTCCCTGACTAACTAAGCTAACAAAAAAAAATAAAACAATTGTGATATGAAACTCTTCGAATACAAACCCCTTCCTTAGTGATCACTGTTTATAGAATACAGGAGTTCAGTATCTACACCACTGAATCCTAATATGTGGCTATCCCACCACTGCCAACCAGTTAATATGCAACTCCCCAATACTTGCCCAATGATGAAGGAGCCTCAATCTTCACCACTGGTAACAGTGGGGGACATGCACACTGGGAGGATGACAAGTACACACACAGTAAAGTGCAGTTTCCCTTAAGAGCACACAGAGACCACAGTCAGTCTTTGGCCTGTTTTCCCCTCTTTCTCCAGATCCCCAATAAGACTCATCACTGGCACAGCTATAGGGTTGAGATCTCAGCTGAGTGACTAAGCCAAGACCTCCAGCACCCCCTCTGTCCAAAAAGTGCTTTGTGTCCCTGCCCAAGTAGCTGACAAACGCACACTTTTTGAGGTTCTATTTATATACACACACACATCTGGGAAAGGCTGGCACAGGTTTTCTAGCTATGCCCCCCTTCTGTCCAGACTATAAGGTAGTTTTCACTGCTGCCAGCCATTACTTATAAGCTACTTTAAGGCCCTTAACAAGGGGTGTCCAGTCATACTGTGCAATGTTACTATTAATCCAAATGGCATTTTGTCCAAGAGCAAGGGTGTTAGGAGTGGCCCACAGTGTCGCCAGATAGTTATGCAAGTATGCCAAGAGCTTAAATATCTCTAGATAGACCAGCCACAATTGAAAGGTTTAAATATATGTAATAATAAATGATAAGACCAAAACAATACTTGCATCAGAGTTCAAAATCACAGGAAATATTTAAAACAACATTGCAGGGCCATCTGAAATAAAGAAAACATCTGAGCTATACTTCACTATATTCCTAACTGTATCTAAGAGAAATTACTGTACCCTAGATGGACTTGTTTTATAGCAAGGCAAGATAGAGGTGGTGAGTGGGTTTTCCAGCTGATAATGTCCGGTCAAAGACCAATACAAAATGCACAGTCTCTTTCGGAGAGTTCTTAATTTAATATCTCAAATATTGCTGCTGGGATACTTGCAGCATGACATCACTTCTTGTCATCTGACTATCCCAGGTGAAAATCCCCATTACAGCTGGTAGCATTTAGCATCTTTCTGTGAAAATATATGAACAACGACTTCTCTTATATCTAAGGCAAATGGTGGAAGTCGTAAAATAATTTACATTCCTCCACATTTAAAGGCAATGCAAAAAAAGTCTAGTTCTAGACGTTGTGTCCTGTTGCACTGAAACTGAAAGATGACATCTCTTTTTTTATTATGTGGTTATAAAGTAATTTAAGTTTTCAGCTGTTCTTCTGAAGTTAACTTCTTGTGTTTCAGGCCCCATTGTTAAAATGCACATAACATCTAAACAGTTGCAGTAGTGTATATACATTTCTGGTCAGTATCTTACGAAATTATCACTTCCACACATATCTGTACAATATGACATACAGTTCTAATACAGTTGTTACACAAGCAGTTGCTTCATGGTGATCTTCACAAATGACACAACCACTTACTGCCAGCCCAGCTATCTGGAATTTTGTATCCCCTTCTGCCACACTTCTATATAAATCGTTTTAATATTTAAGTGACATAAATGATATTAATATTCAAATAACATAATTATTTACAAAATTCCAGATAGCTGGGCTGGCAGTAGCTTCTTTTGTCACAGTTGTATTCTTGTTTTAATTTTGGTTTACTGTATTTTACTATATATATTAGTTATTTTTATTAAGATTGTTTATAGATGCATATTTTTAGGGTTCTTGAACACATACCTGAAGAAGTCTACAGGGACGAAAGCAGTCTTTAACAATAATTTATGGACGTATATTTTGTTTTGGACAGTGTATTTTTTTTTAGATGTCAAAGTATATTTTTTTATTACAAAGTTGTCTAATGTTTAAATATTTTCAACCATGTATTATGTCTTTGACACATTCACTTAGGTTATCAAAGTGCATAATGTTTAAATTATTGGGACATTTAGTAAGTAGGGCATTACCAGCTCGAGTATCCCAATGATAAGGCTGGGGGAAGGGATTTGAATTTGTTAACATGTATACTAGTACACTTTGTTTCGCAGCAAAATAAACCACTCCCATACCTGATAGCAGTTTCATCCCAACTTTCTCAGTCTGCTTATTTTTTGTTTTGAATGGATAACTTGTCTGTGTGGTAATATTTCAGAATATTTTTATTTTTGATTTAGGACATTTTTAAGTTCAGTACTTCTACCATTTTCTGTTTTTTTTTTTTTTTTTTCTGTTTTTTAATATATAGTTATTAACTAGACATACATGCATTGAAAAACTTCACACAGAGAAGTTTCATGCACTGTTTCAAGATTACCATCCTCTTATCACCCTTAATGGTTTGCTATGAGAAGTGACTTCAGTGGTTTTATTATCGAGAGAGGACTTTAAATTTTGTTTTTTCATGAGAGAAGGATTTGTGGAGGGGAGTAGTAGTTTTGTCTTGTCTTTTTTTGGGTTGAGCATGAGTTGTGTTGTTAAGAAACCATGTTTCAGTGGCTGTTAAAGCTTCTTGAGAATTTTTTTTGGAGTTGTACTATGTCAGATGAGCAAATGAGAATGGAATCATCTACATGTTGTATTGGGGTGGCCTGTTGTGTGGAAGTATAGAGGGTATTGGTGGTGAAAATGTTAGAGGAGGGTACCAAGGATAGAGCCTTGTGGTGACTGAGAGGTAAGGAGATAGGTATCAGTCAGTAAAATGACACTCCTTACTATTAGGTAGTTTTTGACCCCCAGAAGGGTGGGCTGAGAGAGACATAGTGAGGACATTTGAAGTAGAAGTTTGCTGTAACAAACTGTGTCGAAGACTTTAGACAAATCTAGAAATAGGAGACAAGTTTGCCATTATCTCTAACCTTCTAGGTTAGAAGGGCAGTGCTACTACTGTGGAAAGGATGGAAGCCATGTTGTGTAGAGGATAGTTCTTCCTGCAGGAGATATTCTAGAAGTTGTTTTTGAATACATTTTTCAGGTATTTTGATGAGGGGAGATGATTGCTATTGGTCTAAAGTTATTAACATCTGTTGAATTTCCTCCTTGGTGCAGAGGGATATTGTGTGACTTTTTCCAGAGAGAGGTAATGTGGGATTCCCGGATTGACCAGTTTATAAAAATTAAGACAGTACTATTGGCTGCTATTTTTAGGTACTTGCTTGGAAGGTCAACAGCTAAAGAAGAGCATGGTTTAAGTGTAGTGTTATATAGGATGTGGGCACAGGTTTGAACCTGTGCCCACATTCTATATAACACTACACTTAAACCATGCTCTTCTTTAGCTGTTGACCTTCCAAGCAAGTACCTAAGAATAGCAGCCAGTAGTACTGTCTTCATTTTTATATGGCGATATGTGGCTGTTGGGCAGTGTTGGGATTAGATGTTGAGAAATCCTTGGTTAGAGATGCTGTACTATCTATAAAATAAGAGTTGAACTATACAGTTTCAAGTGGCGCGTTATCTGGAGAGACGTTTGGGTTTAATTTTTGGCTAGTATGTAAGATTTCATTAATGGATGTCCAAAATTTTTTACGGTTGTGTGAAAGCTATTGTAGTATATTTTTTGTCTTTATTTGCTTTTTAGTATGATTGCAAAGCATTCTGAAGTTTTCAAGATATTGAGGTGTTTTATATTTTTGCCATTCTTTCCATGCTTTTTCCCCATCTTGGATTCGCATTCTACTCCTTATGAATAATGAAATTGCATTATCCATTTTCAGTCTCTTTCTTCTAAGAGGTGCAAGGATATTTCGGAATGTATTGAATGCAATTATAGCATCGTCTAAGGGGAGGATTTTTAGGAAGTTCCAGTTAATAGATGATGATAGTGTAGTAATGAACATTTCTGGGTTAAATTTGGAAAGGTTATGTGTTTTATAAATATGCTGTTTAACTGGATGTGTGAGATGTCTAGTCATATAGACTGGTAGATGATCACTGAGAGAGTCTAACATTGTACCTGTGGTGCAGTATTTGCTAGGGTCTGATACTAGGATCCAGTCTAAAAGAGAATTTGATGCTTTGCTCTTATGTGCTGGGCTATTAATTAGTTATGTGAAACCATATACCTTCATGCTAGATGTAGGGGTGTCGGAGTTTATGTCCAACCAACTGACATTCACATCACATACCAATATTTTTTTCTTTTGGAAATGTTATGGATGTCCAGTGTAGGATATCTTCCAGTATAGCTGTATTGTCTCTAGGAGGGATATAAAGGATAGTATTACATATTTTTGTAACTGTTTATTTTGAGGAAAGCCACAAGTTCTGCTGAACTGAATTTTGATATTGGTTTGCTGTAAAGGGAGATATGGCAGGTACTGCAAAATATTAAAGCAGTACCACCATTTTTTTCCTCTTTAGATGGGCATTATGGATATTATAGGCAGGAAGTATAAGTTCAGAGTCGTTTATGCTGGTGTGTTTTAAACAAAAAACATCTTTATTAAATTTTTTAGTATGACATAGGCTATCTTACGTTTATAAATGAAAACCATAATGACACAATCTCAGTTGCAAACATTATACCTTACAAACTGTGCCAACACAACTCTAGCTGCAAACATTATACATCAAAAACAAACTGCTACAAAAAACTGCTTCAAAGCCGAAACTCTTTGAACCCACTAAGTTTATTTAAACTCTCAAACACGTTTTTCGTCTAACAAAAATCGTTAGACTTCTTCAGATAAAAAAACAAAAAAATTGTCAGTTGATATCTGAAAGCTGATTATAAGCTTCCTACCAACTGACTTAATCAGACAATTTATTCTTAAACGTATATGCCCTTAAACGTTTCTAAAATAGTTATATATTGAAGTAGTTTATAATAAAACTTTACCATATTACAAATTAGCAGCAACAACTCTTCATTGCTAAAGATTAATAACTTATACTACGATCCAAGCCACAGGTTTGCTTATTTAAATTAATTAATTAATTAAATCATATCCTTACAAATATATTATATTATTAAAACCTACGCACAAAATCTAAAACAATCTAAAAAATCACTTACAACTTATGTTGTGGGCCTAAATATGTACATCTGCTAGATCCATTCATATTCATGCATGCATATATAAAATTTCAATGCATGTAATAAATCTTCCGAAAATATATATTCATATATAGCAGTTTAACATTCCAAGTCTGGACAATAAATCAACGAAAAACTTATACTAAACTGCTGAAAATCGCCAATGACAAATACGAATGCAAAAAACTGCCGGTTTATTTAATTTAAAAAATAGTTTATAGCATGCCAAAAACACACTAAAATACACTGGAAAAACTAAATCCCCCCACCTTTTAACATCCAGGTATGAAATGCTTATTCATAATGGTATTACAACATTTTAAACATTGAATATGTATTAACGTAGAAATACATAATTGAATGCATTAATATATAAATAAATACCTAAATGATAAATGTATTAAAACCATCTACATACAGAAAATGAAAAATAATCCATAGTAAATATTGAAAACCATAAATATAAATAACAAAATCAAAGAAAATATGACTACACAAAAAACTGAGGACTTGGCGCTATCCTACGGGTTTAATTTCAGGTTCTGAATTCCATCAGGACCTAATAAAAATGTTCTACTTCTCCCTTAAAATATTCGGCGTGTTTTCAAACGAGTTGTTGGCCATAGCGGAAATAAAACCAAAAACGTTAAAAATTGCTACAAAAAAACGCTTCAAAGCCGAAACTCTTCGAACCCACTAAGTTTATTTAAACACTCAATAAACACGTTTTTAGTCTAACAAAAATTGTTAAACTTCTTCAGATAAAAAAATTGTCAGTTGATATTTGAAAGCTGAATTTATAAGCTTCCCACCAACTGATGTAATCGGATAATTTATTCTTAAACGTATATGCCCTTAAACGTTTATAAAATAGTTATATATAGAAATAGTTCATAACAAAACTTTACCGTATCACAAATTAGCAGCAACAACTCTTCATTACTAAAGATTAATAAATTATACTACGATCCAAACCACATGTTTGCTTATTTAAATGAATTAATTAAATCATATCCTTACAAATAATTATATTATTAAAACGAATTAATTAAATCATATCCTTACAAATAATTATATTATTAAAACCTACTCACAAAATCTAAAACAATCTAAAAAAATCACTTACAACTTATGTTGTGTGCCTAAATATGTACATCTGCTAGATCCATTCATATTCATGCATGCATATATAAAATTTCAATGCATGTAATAAATCTTCCGAAAATATATATTCATATATAGCAATTTAACATTCCAAGTCTGGACAATAAATGGCTAACATGAAATCCAGTTCATTTTATTCCTACTATTAATGAATTTTAATTTCTAAATGAAATGGTATTTAGCTGTCCACACCAAATATTTTAAGGGATTCTAATGGAGAAGTGGATTCCTGCAGAAATTAACTATGCTTATACAATTATTGTCTCAGAAAGTAGAGACGATGAATGCAAGATTAGATACAGTGGCATCGGTACAACTGCAGCAACAGGACCGAATGGTCGTTTTTAATTCATTCCAGCCCGGACAGGCTGGGCAACCAGCTACAATGACATTTGCACAATCAGTGCGAACAGGTACCATATACAATGATATTGTAGAATGGAATATTGGACAGTATATATAACAATCACGGACTGATAGTTCACCTGGCATGTTAAACATCAATGCCAATGGGGTTAATGTCAATGCCGATATGCCTAGGTTGTATAATAATGTACAAACGCAACAGCAGTCAGCGCAGGTTTCTGCAAGTGATCCAATACAAGTACCCAATCTGAAAGATTGGTTAATGTCCCCAATAGGCTTGTTTGTAGCCAATAACTCTGATAAGGGGACAGTAAGCAGAGAGGCACCGAATAAATCATTACTGGAACTGTTAAATTTATTGGACCACAATATGTTGAAGTACAAAAAGTTGTGTTTTTAGAAATATATTTTCAAGAATGTCTCAGACTAGAAATAGTGCCTAAAGGCTTTAGAACCTGGTGTTACCCCACAGGTTTGATGCCAGGGTCTGAATTTCACCAGGAACAGATCAAATTATTTGATCAACAAGGCATGCAACTGTTACAAACAATGATAAAACATTATAGTATGACAACTAAGGAATTGGAAGAATGCATCGAACAACTAGATGGTCAGATTAAGCAGCATACTGATTTTCTACGGTACAAATATGAATACTTGCGTTGTTTTCAAAGCATTGAACAGCATTTAGACAAAATAAGACAAACTAAAGTTAAAAAAACTTCAAAAGGACCAGTTACAATATAGTACAGGGTCAGCTTATCCCCCACCTCCACTATCACAAGAGTGGTCAAAACAACAGATCGTGAACCGTGAGTACAATGGGGATGGGGGCCAGGACACTAATGTCTTACAGCCGCTTGGAGATGCATTGCACCGAGTAGATTCCCCCAGTTCCCCCGATAATGAAGAGACCAACAATGATAATATCAGAAGAAGTGAAAGGATCAGAGTTTGTAATGGTAATAATAATAATGAAGAAACAATGGAACAAGAGGAAAAATCACAACAACAGGAGATGACATCAATTAATCAACAGAATAGAACTTCTGGTGTAATTATAAAAAACAAACAGGGTGATTTTTCTGTTTATAATTTTTCATCTTTTTATGTTTCAGAACAACTGGTGGACATATTGTCAAAAGGTTTAACATTTGTTCCTTCACGTAAAATGGACTTGGCCCAAACTATTTGTGAAACTATTTGTGAGGAAATTAAATTTAAAACAACTTTTGGGTGGTCAAATTATGAATAATAGTCAACTCAGGGTTGCCAGTTGCTTTAATCCACCACTGCATAATGCTCTGTATATATTTGAAAAGATCTGTGAATTAGATCTTAGGAACTTAAGTGAAGCAAAATTCGAATACAAATATAACATGTGTAAGTATGAAAAAGACAGCCTTGAAGTTCTGCTGGCAGCCAACATGAGGGTAATGAACCCAGATAAAGGAGGGGGGGGGTTTATGGATATACCCAGATAAAGGAGGGGGGTTGGTTTTTATGGATACAAGACAAAGTTCAAGTGCAAAGCACCACGAAAACCAACTGGTAATAGACAATAAAATCCACGAACTTCAGGCTCCTTCTTTACTTTGAAAACTTTAATTTTAGATTTAACTTTAAAACAGCAAAGAACAAGTAAAACCACAATAAATCAAGTGCTTTCACCCAGGCTCTCCTAGGCTTTTTCTTGAAAAAGCCTGGGAGAGCCTGGGTGAAAGCGCTTGATTTATTGTGGTTTTACTTGTTCTTTGCTGTTTTAAAGTTAAATCTAAAATTAAAGTTTTCAAAGTAAAGAAGGAGCCTGAAGTTCGTGGATTTTATGGATATACCAGATTATGAAAGGAAAATAAAAAATATTAACTACCGACACATACGCACACGCATCAATTAATGAATATAATAAGGCGAATCAATTCATTAAATGTTTGTTAAATTAATTGTTTATCGAAGCAAGAATAGATTTACACACAATTATTTAGTGATAGTCACCAAAGGCATCTTGTATTTTCGGGGTACCGAAAATTCACAAAAGTCTCGATGACTCTCCCTTTTAGACCAATAGTTGATGGAAGGAGATCATCTACTTATGCATGTGCTAAATATGTAGATGCTATAAGTGAAAAAGTATGTGGTAATGGAACAGTGGATTTTAAAAGATTCTTGGGCATTTCTAGATAAAATTAACAATCTAACATACCAACAAGAATATAATTTTTTGACAGTAGACGTGAAGGAGCTATACACTAGTATCCCTCACCAGCAAGGGATAGAATGGGCAACAGCAAGAATGAGGCGCACCAGAAGACGAAATTTCCTTGGTACAAGAGCTCCTTGACATCATATTGTCGTATAATTTTATTTTGTTCGATAATCGGTTCTACATCCAAAAGAAAGGAGTAGCTATGGGCTCTCCATGCGGTTCTAGTTATGCTAATTTAGTGATGTCATTTTGGGAAAACACATGTTTTCGAGAACGAATCACATGGAAATATGATTAAATTCTATGTGAGATTTATTGACGACATTTTTATGACCATTGAGGGTGATGAGCATAGTGCTGAAAATCTGATAAGTACATTAAATAATACCACAGATTTCTTGCAGTTAACATATACGTTCAATACCACATCTATTGCATTTTTGGATGTAGAACTTATTAAAAACAAACAGTATAAAGTGAAAATCTTTAGGAAATCCACATATTCAAATACATTTTTACACTATTCAAGTGCACATCCAACACATCAAAAAAGGTCTATAGTTAAGGGTCAGTTAGTACGAGCAGCGCGAATGATCACTTCGGAGGAATGCTTTGTGGAAGAATGTTTGATTTTGAAACAGATGTTTTTGAACAGAGCATATCCTCCGAATTTAATAGAAGAATTAATAGAAGAGGTCATATATAAAGGACTAATTTTTTTTTAAATCTGTATTGAGGCAACAAAATATTTGTTTGAGTATGATTTGCATACTAAGGCAAAAACACAAGGGGTTATACAACAATCAAATCAATTTGACTACAATTTGTCATGTATTTTAACCTTTTCCGTAGATTTCAACAGTATAAGAAAAATTATTATCAAAAATTGGGGTATATTACAAGATGACAATATGTTATTTTCAAAATTGGGAACATCACTAAAAATAGTCTGGAGAAGAGGGTTAAGTTTTAAAGAATTGTTGCATAAACAACAACAAAAGAATCCCCTAATAGATAATAGGGGCATGATGCAATGTGGTAATTGTTCATATTGTCATTTAATGAAACTAGGAAGTATTATTGAGATTAATGGCTTTATTTTATACAAAAAGGTAAATTTAATTGTAATTCGAAAGGAGTAGTGTATATATAGCAACTTGTCAGGTTTGCCGAAAGGAGTAGTATATATAGCAACTTGTCAGGTTTTCCCGTCCTTCTATATAGGGAAAACAGAGTGAAGACTAAGAGGGTGTATGAGCATCTTAGAAGTATTAACTTACAGAAAGAAGAAAATGCCCTTGCAAGGCATATTTTGAGTTTTCCTGACCATAGATTTAGTTTTAAAGTTATTGACCAGGTTATGCAAGATGTGAGGGGGGGGGGTCCCTTTGGGTTATTAGAAAAAATTGAATTATTATGGCAAATTAGGCTTAATGCCTACACGAACCCAGGTTTGAATGAGAAATGTTCATTAATGTGTTTATTAAAGCTCAAAAGCCTGGACAGATAAATACTATTTCATTTAGAAATTAAAATTCATTAGTAGTAGGAATAAAATTAACTGGATTTCATGTTTGCCATTTATTGTCCAGACTTGGAATGTTAAATTACTATATATGAATATATATTTTCGGAAGATTTATTACATGCAATGAAGTTTTATATATGCATGCATGAATATGAATGGATCTAGCAGATGTACATCTTTAGGCACACAACATAAGTTGTAAGTGATTTTTTTAGATTGTTTTAGATTTTGTGAGTAGGTTTTAATAATATATATTTGTTAAGGATATGATTTAATTAATTTAAATAAGCAAACGTGGTTTGGATCATAGTATAATTTATTAATCTTTAGTAATGAAGAGTTGTTGCTGCTAATTTGTAATATGGTAAAGTTTTATTATGAAGTATTTCAATATATAACTATTTTAGAAACGTTTAAGGGCATATACGTTTAAGAATAAATTGTCCGATTACGTCAGTTGGTGGGAAGCTTATAAATTCAGCTTTCAAATATCAACTGACAGTTTTTTTGTTTTTTTATCTGAAGATGTCTTAACGATTTTTGTTAGATGAAAAACGTGTTTATTGCGCGTTTAAATAAACTTAGTGGGTTCGAAGAGTTTCAGCTTTGAAGCATTTTTTTGTAGCATTATACATCACTTTTAATATGTCTAGTCATTGTCAGTCAACCAATACATAGTTCATTCAAATTCTGCCTTCTTTTAAACCTTGTTCCTCCTTTGCATATATTGATCCCACATTTCCCATTTTTTCCTTTCCAAAGATCCCAGTTCCAGTTGTTGTATCTCTGTTACTATCTTCATTACTTCCAGTAAAGTTGGTTTAGACTTTGATGTCCATTTGTTAGTAATTGCTTTTTTGGCATGCATCATAATTAGACTCAGCAAGGTCTTACTATGTGTAGGCAATTCCAATTCTGTATCGTAGCTAAAAAAAAAAACATTTCCCTAGTTACTCCAGTTTGCTCACACCCCCAGAAAATATGTTTCCAGTTGCCTTTTTCTCTTCCCCATCACACCTCAACATTTGCTGTCTACCTGAGGAACAATTCTTTGGAGCATGCGTGGGGTATAAGAATACCTTCCAGGCAAAGATCCTAAATCTTCTAGATTTTTGATGCATATTTGGGAGACATAGGTATATCCCTCCATTGTTCCTTTTGTGAATTGCTTATCCAGTCTCTCTTCGTAGTACTTAACCTCCACTGATTCTTGTAGTTAGTAGAGCATATAAAATATTGCATTAATAATTATTCTTTTCTTAACGGCAACTTCTGTTCTAGATTCTCTGTTTCTCTTTGCCTATACTTTGATAATCAATCTTTGATATGGAAGGCAGTCTCTAAACTGCAGTCCAAATATGTTCTTGACATCTTCCCATTCAGTTATCTTTGTCTCTCTAGTTATTTGCTCCCAATACCTTGGTTCCTTTGTCAGTTTTCTCCAATACATTCCATCCCCCTCTTGTCTGTATCCCTAATAGCAGTCATCCCTATCGATAAAATCTCCTTTCTGCGTTCCCATATTGCCTTGGTTCTTAAAATGCCTTCTGCTAATTTTATGAATATAACATTCCTTATGATTATTATTATTCTACTTAAAGGTCTGCAGCCAAAATCCATGACCCCCCCCCCCCATTTCATTTATCTCTCTTCATTTTGATTTACAGTTTTCTGTTTGTGCTAATGTATAGGAGCCTTAACTGTTGCTCTGAAATACCCCTTTAACTCTGGTAATCCCAATTCACCCTGTTCTTCTGGAAGAATAAGCTTATCCCTTGCCACCCCCCCCCATATAAAATCCTTCAGCTGCTTATTAATTACTCTCCACAACTTCTTTGGTTGATAGAAATGCCTGACCTGACCTGTGTATAAAACTAGAGAATAAAATCATTAACTGCTTGTATCTTACTATCAACATCCATATAATAGAGCTTCCATTTCCACAGTTTTTGTATTATCTTTTTAGTCTCTTCCCACATATCCTTAGCTGCCACACAGGTATCCTTTCTAATCCATGTTCCTAAATACTTCATTTTTTCATGTTCCCACAAGAATGGATATTGCTGAATCAATTTGTATGTGGGTATGCAGTTTACTGCCATTACGTTTGTTTTAGCTTGCTTAATTTTGTATCCTGAAACAGTTTGAAACTGTCTTAATATGTTCAACAGCACTGTAATGTCCCTTTCTGGTATTGTCTGGTATAAAATAATGTCTTCTGCAAATAAAGCCAGCTTATCTTGACTACCATGCCAATTATATACTTGAATTACTGAATCCCTTATTTTCATTTGCCAGTGGCTCTAAATATAATGCAAATAATATGGGAAGAGAGAACACTTTTTTGCCTGGTTCCTCTGCTAAAGTATATTATCAGAGAGGACCCCACCCATTTTAACATTTGCCTCCAATCCCTGATATATCCTCCTAATCAAACTGATAATATTGTTCTGCTTATAAAGTCTGATTGCTCTGTCAAATGCTTTCTCTGCATCAAGACAACAACAGTGTTTTTTTTTCTTACATTCTGCTTCCCACTGGATTATCACTGTTCTGTTAATGTTGTCAGATGTTTGCCTCCCCTGCACAAAACCACATTGATCCATATCTATCAATTTTGGCATCACTTTTGCCATTCTTTTAGCCATTTTAGACATAAACACTTTATAATCATGAGTTAGTATTGAAATGGGCCTGTATGAAGCTCGATCTGATGGGTCTTTACCCCCTTTAGGTGTTACAGCTGCTACTGCTTTCGTCCAGGATGCTGGTACTTCTCCTCCTCTTAACATTCTGTTAAACAAAACCTTCCAGATCTTTATCAGTTTTAACTTCCAAAGGAGTACCATCTGTTTCTGGGGACTTTCTGTAGATTGGTTATATATCACCATTTTTATCTGTAGATTGGTTATATATCATCATTTTTTCTCATCTGCTTCTATCCTAACTGTTGGTAATTGAGCTTCCTCTACCTCTAAACTTTGCATATTTAATTCTTCCATAAACATTTCCATTTGTACCTTTTCTTGATTTTTTTTGTATTTCTCTGCGTTATGCAGACTTTCATGTAATTTTCGAAATATTTCTACAGGATCCATTGTTATCTTCCTTGTCATAGGTTCTCCAAGCTTGGGGACGGCCCTTTCTACTTTCTGTTGCCTGAGTCTTTGTGCTAAAAGTTTTTGCACTCTAGAGTTATCAAAAAAAACAGTTGCTTAACAGCAGTCTTTTTAAACTCCTGCATATTATCGAGGTAATCTCTTATTTTCTGTTTTAGCATTCTGCAGTTGATCCTGTTCTTTTTCTGTGAGATTCACCCTATTTTGTAATACCTTAACACTTGTAAGTCCCTCTAAGTAATTATTGTTGCTTCTTATCTACGTCTCCCTTTTCTGTTATTTCCGCACTATTTTTAAATTCCACTTTAATTTTATCCCACTCCCTATCGTCTCCAGTATCTCCTGATTAATTTCTACTGCCCATTCCTTAAATTCCTCCCTTTTCAAAAAAATAGGTGAGAAAGTGCCAGTGTTTATTTCATTACCCTGTGTTTTTATTGTAGTTATTATTGGTGCATGATCTGAAATAGTTATTGGTTACGTATCCAGACCGTCAGTTAAATGCACATGTTCCTGTGAAATGTAAATTCTGTCTAGCCTTGCCCAGTTTTTTATCTTGGGGAATAATATGTAAATTCACTCCTAACTCCTGATACTGAATTCTCATTTTCCATGCCAAATATTTTCATAAATTTATTTAAAACTCTACTCTCCTTTGTTATATTTTCCCTTCTGGGCCCACCAGACACATCTTCACTGTTGCCACCTGTAAATAGTAATCCTTGCTGAAAGCTGATTATTTCTCCCAGACTTTTCTTAAGCTCCATTATAGCAGTTTTTGGTGGAATGTAAATACATGCCAGTGTAATTCTTCTTCCTTGCCAGTAGCCCCTTAGTACTACAGAGTCATTTATATTTGAATCTATTATTATTGGAGATCTCTCTCAATTAATATAAGTACTCCCCTTTTCCTTTGCCAAAGGTATTCTGCTGAATAACCATCCTGAAAACCTTTCATTATCAAATTCACATGTTCAGTTCTTTTCGAGTCTGTCTCCTGGAGGATAGCTATTTGCACTCTGCATTTTTTTATATAATTCACTACTTTCCTTTTTTGTATTTATATGCGAGACCATTAATGTCTAAAGACATAGAAATAAATATATTCTTGAGGGATTGTTGTTCCCACCATTTACAGCTTTTTTTGTTAAATATCTGGTTCCAGCTTTTGTGTTACATGCATGCACCATTTGGCAGGTTGATCTTTTATACAGTTGATTCTTGTCATCTCCATTTGAGCCTGTGTCACATCTTGCAGAAGTTTTTTGATTTATTGAAAAGCCTCAAACAAAAATAACATGCACTCCTAGTACCCCCAACAAAAACTTAATAATAACTCACAAAACTATGCACATAATAAGAACAAATGTTCTAAACTGATGGCCACACTTAGAGGCTAGAGACAACCAAACAGAAAGGTCATTCATGCTAAGATGCCTGATACAGCCTGTGGTTGTGGTAAATACCTGGTATTGTCTTATCTTTATAGTTCTCCCAGCTAGGAAAACACTTGAATGCTTTCAGTAAACATTTTCTCCAAGCTGTTTCTCTTTCAGATTGTCTTCTGGTGACATGCAAACCAGACACAAACTGCTAAGCATACCTTGTTTACCAGAAAAAATATATAATATTCAATATTCTTTTCCATTTATATGCTTTTGTAGTAGACGTGTTACTGAATAAATCCTAGGGTTAATCTACTCATTTCCCTATGGAAGCATGAGAAAAAGCACAATATTTTTTCTTTTGTCATGCTGTCTTAACCAGACCTTTCCTCTCTCTCCCCTTCTTCCCCACATTGTAGAGTCTACATTTCTTAAAACTGAACAAGGAAAAAGGAGAGAAGGGAGAAAAAGAAAAAAAAACAAAACCACTTGTTTTATTTGTTTGTCATTCCAAAGACATGCATGTGGAGCATTTCTCCCCGGGCCTCCGCTGAAAACAGGCTCTGTGGAACCTAGTCGGACATTCCCGGTCAACAAATGTTAAATAAAAAATAATATATTAGTATCCCCATTTCATTAAAAAATAAGAACTTTACTTCTTAGCTTGCTAAGAAAGTCATGCAACATTTAAACATTACCATTGAGAAAATGAAGAAATTTGTTTTACTTAGAGTTAGCGTTCTCCCTTCTCTTCAAAGTAGTTCTCTGAAGAGTAATGACATAATGTAGGGCATATGCTTTAGAGTCCCCTGCAAGTTTAACAAAGTCCACAAAAATCCCATATCTTCAAATCCTCTTGTTCTGACATGTTTCACAAGTATAATTATTGCACTTTAAACCCATTTGTTTGTTTCCAAGTTACTGATTTTATTCTCCGAACGTTAATAACATGAATCGGGGTATATGCTTTAAACTCCCCCACAAGTTTAACGAAATCCAAGGAAGTCCAGTATTTTCAGACTTTCTTGTTCTGTCATGTTTCACAAATATAATTGTTGCTTTATCATCTCACAATTTGTTTTTTTCCAAGTTGCTAGCTTTAATGCTGCTCATCTACATCTCCCAAGTCATGTCTCTGTTTCTTTTCCAACATATTCCCAATTCTTATAGTTGATTGCAATGTTTTCTTCCTTCTGTCAGGCAATTGAAATGGTGGAAAAGATTTTTCAGGCTCAGTCTCTCTGTAGTCCTTATCACCAGGAGAACACGCTTCCTCCTTTTGATTCACAGCTCACCCTTTATTGGGCAAACTTTTGTATTTCCTCTTTGGAATGTACTTCATCACAAAAGATTTTGTCTCTCCAGGGAAAAACACTTGGAAGATGGCTGGGCACAGCAGTTTGAATCTCATGAGGCCTGCTTTTCAACATTCCCAAAATAATAGAATATATTTACTCCTCTCCTCCCTGGTACACTGAGTAATCCTTCTCCACAAACACTCTACTGTCTCCCACTTTTAGCACTTCTTGATTCTGACAAAACTGTGGTGGAAGGATAAACTCCTTCTGCCGATAAAACTCCATCTTTACTATTAACAGTCTAGGTTGTTTTCTAGTAACTAGATTTGGAGAATACACACAGTGTGCCTTTTCAGTTAACAGCTCCTGTTGTGGAATACCAGTCCAGTTGTTTATTTGTGGTTTCATAAAATTAATACAGTCTGTTCCTTCCAACTTCTCATGTACAGCATAAAATCTCAGGTTTTCCCTATGTGCTGTGTACTCCAACTCTTATTTTTTTTAAATAACACTTCTTGTGCAGTCTCATATGCAGCCAGCCTTTTCCTCATTTCAGCCTCTGAAGTTTGCAGTTGTCACCTTATCTGTCTGTTTAAAGGTTCTTCATTTTTTCTAGCTTTTTATTATTTATGTGGATATAATCCATCAGTGTTTAGTTTATTTTAACCAGGTCTGTGTGCAGCTGCTTTATACTCTCCTCTAGGTTACTGAAAGTCATGTCTGGAACTTTTACTGCTTCTTGCTAAACAACTTCAGTACTCCACTCAGTCTGCATTTCTTTTTCACCTTTTGCAAATGATTTTTCTGTAGGGCCTTTATATTTCTTTTTTCCTGGCATCCAGGCAGTGCACTGACTAGCCAGTTACTGAAATTTACCCAGAGATCTAGGTTCACTTGCCTTTGCCAAGTTTCTGTTTTCAGATTGGGAGAGCCATAATTAAGCTGTTAAACAATGTGCAGCCATCTTGGAAGTCTGTTTATGCTGGGTTTAAGCCAGGTTTGTTAAGCAAGAACATCAGGCTTATGGTGGGTAATCCAGGCATGTAGTTCAACAGTTTTATTTCTTATACTTCTAACATGTATAGCAGCAAAATTTAGATCTTCAGGTCTGGGGATTGGCTGTTGTTGGGTTACAGAAGTGTGTGGAAGAGAATTATCTTCATGTTCATTGTGACAGGTGGGGCCAGGATTAGGGTGTGTATCTCTTCCTGGAAGGATTTTAGTATATTGGGGAATTATGCATACTTGTTTTTTGGAGAGGATTCTTGCACTTAGTTTTGTTTTAGTTTGAGTTGAAATGCAATTAATCAGCCGATATTTAGAATAAAGGTGATTGGCAATATTAAGGTTTTGTGCAATGTGTGGAGAGTGTAAAGAGAAAATATGGATAGGTGTTTGTTACAGAGTTGGAAAGATGTTGAGATATTATTGAGTCATGATAGATAAAAGATGGCACAGTAGGATGACCCTGAGGTCAATTTACAACTGAGAGCAATCATTTTCTAGCCAGAACAAAGATGCATGTTCACATCTTCCACAGTAGAAACGCTCTAACAAAAAGTCCTCTGTTCAAAGGGAATCACAAAGTGTATAATAAGTTTAGGAGAGAGTGATAGGATAAGATCCCTGATCACCAATGGGTTGCCATACTGGAGGTCCTGGAGTGGGCACTTCTTGTATTCCTCAAGGTAGAGTGAGCTGTGACCAAACTAGAGCCATTCATGTGGGTACAAGTATGAATTATATACAGCCTTGGTAAGGTGTATTGCTGTGTTTGTTTAAAAAAGAAACCGCCTTCATTTTAAAATAATGCCACTGTAAAACATAAACTGCATTGCTTTTCCATCTGTCTATACTGATGAATACTCGTAGCATTACTGAGGATTATATTGCGATTTGAGAGCCTATGAACATGGCTCTGTATTTACCGAACACTATTTGAGTGAAGTTGGTACTACTGTGAAAAAAACAACTCTACATATTTTGACAGCATTTTTAAAGTAAAAGCAGTGCCTTCAAACTCGTATTGATGCATTTATTTTATATTTCAGTTTAATTTCACAGAATGAAAATTAGTTTATTTTATGTTTCACAATTTCACATAACAAAAAGGAGGCTGGGTCAGTTTTGTTTCCTGTTGCTGTATTAATCTATGTTAACTATTGGTGGGATATATTGGATTTTACCTCTCTCATAGAGTGGGTTGCACTTGAATGGAAGGAAAGATCATTCCATTGTATAATTAAGCATCAGCTCACATTCTTCTGTTGGTAGTGCAGGGATTTATACATGGCCATCTCGTTTTTGATCGTGAAAGTGGAGCAGGAATGATCAAGTGAAGTCATCCATGTGTAAACGTGCATTACCACTACATAGACATGAGTTGTTGCTGTTATACAGTGGCAAGATTGACTCACTAAATTGGCCTTAGGTGTGAGTGCGTACATGTGTGTGCCTTCTGTGGAAGGTTGGGCGCCAGGCTGGCAACTCAACACCGTAAAACTCCACTACCATTCATGAGCAGACAGATGATCCGCTGTGGCGACCCCTAACCGGAAAAACCCGAAAGAAGAAGAGCAAAGAGATGCAAGTGCTGTTATTTCCTGAGACTAAATAAATGGCATATACAGTATAGTCTACTGGTCAAGCAAAAGGAGACGGTGACCAACTTAAGATCCTTGGAGTGAGCGGACCATTTCACAGAGACTTTCAAGAACAGAGCAGGCATGTATTTAACTGGTTAAAGCTAATATACAGCAAGGTTCTTCTTGATAAATATGCTTATATTAAACACTGAAAAAATTCTCAGTAAACATGTAGATGTATGGCCTTTTGGCACAGCTCCTGCAATATCGAGGTCAGATGTAGTGACCGCAGACTCTTCTGTATGAGGGACATAGTGACTGGGTGTAAGAGGAGACAACACTCCTGTGCCGACACCTTTTAGAAAATGAAGAAACAAACTGAATAACATAATTTATTCAAATGGCAAAGCTTTCGGGTACAAGACCCTTCATCAGCGGTGATCTCATATCCTACTACATCACAATTTATATCAACACCAATTAAGTCACAGCCAATAAAATGTTTAAAATAAATCTTAAAGAAACACAATACTTATGAATACATGAATTAATACACAAAATCCTTATAAAACAAATACAAAAATATCAAAAACGTATAACCACAAACATTAGTGCAAACAATTTTGTCTCTGTCTAAGAACAGGCTTCAAGGATATAATTTGTATGCTGATAAAACTATCCATTTATAGTCACTCATTTCTAACTTTTATTATCATCTCCCCATCTGTTACTTTTGTTAAGAATGCTAATAACTTTGAACATAGAACTATGTTCTGAGTTGGTTTCATTTACATGTTTAGCTAATTGGTGTTGATATAAATTGTGATGTAGTAGGATATGAGATCACCACTGATGAAGGGTCTTGTACCTGAAAGCTTTGCCTTTTGAATAAATTGTTATGTTATTCAGTTTGTTTCTTCATTCTCTCATGTTTTCACGAACTGTGTTTTAACTCACATTTTAGATTTTTTTTATCACTGACACCTTTTGAGACAATTTTCATTCTACATATGGGACAGATTTTTTTCTAGGTTCCTGTAAAAGGTCAAGAAGTTAAAAAACTTCTTGCTGTAATTCTTCTAGTAAAAACAATAAAAATGGCAGGAGACTCCACGGCAAAAAGCAAGAGAGGCAAAACTTACTGTAACAAAGTTTATTTAAAATGCATACACAGTTAGTGCTATGCATACACAGTTAATGCTTTCAGGCAAAAATGCCCTTCTTCAGACAAAGTAAAGGAACTAAAAGCAAGAGAGGCAAAACTTACTGTAACAAAGTTTATTTAAAATGCATACACAGTTAGTGCTATGCATACACAGTTAATGCTTTCAGGCAAAAATGCCCTTCTTCAGACAAAGTAAAGGAACTAAAAAAACTTATTTAAACATTGCAGCAACAACCAATCAGAAGCTAATATTTTACTCTCCTTTTTCTTAAGACAGGCTTTAAAGGTGTAGCTGTATTTAAACCAGGGCTTCTATCCGCACCTAGTCGTATGATCCATTTTGTTTCACAGCATTCAGTTTCATTGGTTAAATCACCCCCCACATTATTATGTATAGTCTGTAAAACCATGAATTTAAAAAAGTGATCTGTAAATTCTTCTAAATGTTGTGCTAATGCATTACGTACATCATGCCTAATATCAAACATATGTCCAAATATTCTTTCCTTTAGCATACAGTTTGTCTTACCAACATAATATGAATTGCAGAGTTGGCACATCACCATATAAACTACATTCCTATTTCTGCAGTTGGCAAATCCCTTCAATGAATATACCTGTTGTGTTCTGGGATGTGTAAAAGAATTAGTAAAACTAATGTGGGCACATGCCCTGCAGTTGTGACATGGGAAGGTTCCCAATCGCCCAGTTTTCATGATATTGCTTGAAGTCATTCTAGGCTCATGACAAAGCATGTCTTTTAAATTATTGTTCCTTCTAAAGGTGAACCTAGGTCGTTCACCTACAATATCTGCTATCCTTTGGTCTGTATGCAATACCCTCCAATCACGTTTAATGTCACAAATACCCCCTGTATCACTGCTATAGGTAAGCAAAAACTGTCCCTGATTGGATCTCCATGTATGACGCTTAGTTGTCCTTTCTTAGATAACTCTATGGTACCAGGGTTTGGCCACCCAATTCCGCTTGGTTCTTGCATTACTTATATTCAAGTCAATCTGTTGTCTAGTGTACCCCCTATCCACAAAATTCTCTGTTAAGGCACCTGTCTCAAACTCAAACCGCTCTATATTGGTACATAATCGGGAGATTCTATTGATCTGACCTTTCACAATAGTAGTGAAAGTGTGTCTCTCATGCATGCTATCGAATACAACTATATGTGGCTATGGTTTAAATACAGCTATACTTTTAAAACCTGTCTTAAGAAAAAGGAGGGTAAAATATTAGCTTCTGATGCATTGTTACAATGTTTAAATAAGTGTTTTTAGTTCCTTTACTTTGTCTGATGAAGGGTATTTTTGCCTGAAAGTGCTCACTGTGTGTGCATTTTAAATAAACATTGTTACAGTAAGTTTTGCCTCTCTTGCTTTTTGCCATGGAGTCTCCTGCCATTTTTATTGGATTTACTTTGTGTTTCCCTGGCGGAGTGACCTTGGTGCAGGATCTCATTGTTTTTGAGTTTGGATTCATCTAGTAAAAAGGAATATTTTTCTGTAGTGAATATGGTTTCTCTGACCTCCTGGGATTCATATCATTTGAAAGGAAGGATTTTCCTTTATGGACATATTACATTTTATGGAAGAATGTTTTTTTAGTTGGCCTGTAAGCAGTTCCTCTTTCAGATACAGATAATGAGTGTCACTGATTCAGCTTGGACAGTAGCAGCACACTTTTCTGAACATTTAAAAAAGTCATTGTCTAGATTCACAGGATGTGGTTCCAGTAGTGAATTTAAGTCGTCATTGGAAATGTAGGGTTTTACAATTTAAAATGGCAAAACATGCATTTTTTTAATTCAAATAAAACCATAGCATTCTGCTGTCTTTATCATCATCTTACAAGATTGTTGACTGCATATGTTGCTGTGAGGTTTCATGAAAGGTTATGTCAGGAGTAATACTGAAGACAAATTTATGTGGCTTAAAACAAAGCTATACAATGATATTTGTTCTAGACTGTTAAATTTCAAATGTCTGTTGATTAAATTGTTATGCCTTGCTTTTTTGAGTTAGGGTCTTCATTCAAAGAAATGTGTATATCAAAAGTTACACTAAAATTGAAGGAAAGGAACAAACAATAGTTTCACCAACCACAGCACTACAAAGGAGAGCAAACACATTTATAGCTCATGTTCAGAAGGAAATTAGAGGTGCAGCCATAGATATCCCAAATAAAGTTAGAGAGACTACAGAAATCTGTAACATCTGCATGGCAGAAGGTAATTGCTCACAAATTTGGTTTTATAAACTGTGTATGTTGGTTATATGAAAAGGTTGCTCAGAAACCTTAAGTACAGCTTGTTCCAGACACCATTGTGTCAAGTGCAACAAATCTAGTCGATGGATCATTTTATTAATAAAAAGACAATGTATGATGTAGATTGCCACCCTTGAAGTGACACCCTGTCCTTGTGTGCAGAAATGGGGAAAAAGGGGCTGTGGATGAATGGATATGCGGTATATGTCAAAAAAGTTGAGATTTCTATTCTAGGCTGTTTTTTTGCAAAAGGAAAAAAGGCACTGCCTCAAAAATATACAACAGTTTTGCCCAAGTTCATGCATCCCTTAAGATGGTGACTTAGAAGGCTCTACTTGTTTTTGTGTAACAAGATTCTTAAAAGACGATCCTGACTATGGAAGTTGCTTGTGCTCAGTTTGCAGTGTGTTTATCATAGAAAAAATATATTGAATCCCAAATAGCTCAACATAACTTTCAGTATTTAACTGTGCCATTTGGACTCAGTAACTTGTCAGAGTATTTAACATCTGTATTTTTGTCCATTTATTTATCCTGAAAACCAAAACATAACTCTTCCATTATGCAAATGTTTGACTTGGTAGTGGGAAAGACAAATTAAGTTTTGATTTTTATGTATAGTTGTACAGCCCAATCTCTAGAATTAAGTTGCTATAAGCCTGTTTGACTTTCCTTTTCAGCTGCATTTCCAGGGAACCCTAGTTTCAGTGATAACAACAAAAGTTCTCCTGCTTTTGGGCAAACGGCGATTTCAACAGCTCTGATAAGAATGCAGTAAGAAGTTATTACAGTGAGACAAGTTTTTGAGCGCTCTGAAGTACATGTCCTACATTGTTTTAGTTCGTTGTACAGGATCTTGTATAAGAGAAAACAATTGTCATGCCCAAAAATGTATGCAACCTGTCTGCAGATCCACTGGATGCTGTTCATGTTTCTAGACACACACACAAATTCCTGTGATGGACAAATTTGACAAAAATTATTTTCTTTTTATGTCCCAAGATTTTGTTTCTTCCTTGGGAAGGCTGTATCAGCAGCCACTGTACGCAGTGCAGCTGGTCTTGACAAGAAAGGTCACTTGAAATTGGTGTGAAAGAGCTGAAAGCAGTTTGCAGGGGATCAAACAGCCTTCCAACAGTTTTCAGCCAAGCCATGTTCTGTTCAGCATGAGCCAGGGCTACAGTGGGAGGAACCAGATCCTTCCAACAAAGCAAAATCTTTCACTATTCACTTTATAGTTTTCACAATTCTTATTCCAGGTCTAGATGAATCAATTAGCAGGTGATTTAAGCAAGAGTATAACTTTAGCAATATAAATAGAAACTGGTTCACACATATTTACAGATGTGTGGCCTCCCAGAAGTGGACCTGTTTACTACACATCACAGCAGTCATACTACTATTTTTCCCATCCGCATTTCTCACAAGACTTGCTAAGATGGATGGTGATGATTCACATGTGGATTCGAACCTTAATGTAGGTATTCCTTCTGTTTCCGAAGGTGCTGTTCAGAACAGAAAAAGATGAGTCCAGTGTAATTCTGTTTTCTCCTTTGGCAGGGCAACCATGTTATTATCTGCTTATAAGCTTAACTGACACAGCTAGACAAGGTTATGCATTCCATTCTCTAACTCGTAATCAGTCTGAAGGATTGTGTGTTAATTCCTAAAAACAGCTCAATTTCAGTAGTATTTTGGAAAACACTAGGAGGCCTAATACAAGATTTCCCATCCAGAAGTGGAAAAGATTTACTTTGTAGACTTGTTACAAGGTGTGGCTGCTTTGAATCGTTCTTGGTTGCTAGGACATTTATTTGGTTCAGGATTTACATTTTCATCAATCAAAAAGTTCATGTCTTCAGTGTCTCTGCTTATATACCAGCATTTTCACTGATAATAATACAACCATTTCTTAAGGTCTTCCCGAAGACATCTTCACGTAATAAAACTGGGAAGACCCCTTCTTGGTATTCAAATTTTGTGGAAGAAGCTAAATCCACTCTCCTTTTAAGTCTGTATGTGTAGCAGCTTTAAATGCCTTTCATGGAAAACAGTGTTTCTAGTTGCTGTTATTTCTGGTGGAAGTATTTTTTTTAGAGTTACAGGTTTGAGTAAACTACCTTGTGGCACTGAAGACCAATCCATCTTTGCTATCAAAAATTGTATTTTCAGCCAGTGTGAATTGTGTATACAGCTCCTCCAGCCTCCCAAAATGAAGGGGACCACCTTTTGTCTACTAGATGAGCTAATGTTAAACTAAGAGAACTAATAAGTTTAGAAGAACCAAACTGCTTTCTCTCTAATTTAAGAAAGAGAAAAACGTCTTCTTGTCAGTGAACTGATTTTTGTTAAATGGTTGGTTTATTGTGTTGTATTTTGCTGAAAGAAGTATAAAATCTTTGCAAGGCAGGTGTATTGGTAGCTTATTTCAGAAATATGCAGACAATACTTTTGAATATGTCACAAGGACTTTGTGACTGCCCCTTTCAGACTTGTGTGACTATGTCTCAACTCAGCTGTAGAAGCTAAAAGTACAGTCCTGTGATGAAACTGTGTTGGCACAGCATGCTGCAGGGAATTCTAGAACTGTGTTTCCTCCTTCAGTCTAAATATTTGGGACTCTGATTAAATGTTATGATTCACTTTTAACAGTGATCACCCTTGGACGTCCAAGATGGCTGAACACTGATCAACAGGTTTATTCGAGCTCTCCCAGTGTAGCAACAAATGTATTTATTTAAAAAAAGAAAAAAGGGACCATTGTAACTACCTATTTAGGTGTAGGTCAGTCACTGGCTATTAATTACATTGATTGGATACCAGCAAAGAAGTTAAACCTTGAATGAAGTCAGCAAAAAGCAGCTAAAGTCTCAGTTTTGGTACATAAGGTGGCTTCCAGTAATTTAGAGGAAAAAATCAATCAAATCCTCTCAGAAGTGTTTAAAACAAATTGAAACACTTAAGGGATGTAGCTATTCTGACGAGCTGATAAAACTGAAAAAAAGAATTGTTGAAATGAAGAAAATGCATGGCCGAGCAGGAGGCTTCTCAAGAAGAGACTCTTCCAAAATTAGTAAGAGTTGGAAGATAGCGAGTAGAGTGTTGAACCTGACTTATATTATACACAGGATTAAGATATTAATCTCCATTTTGTTTTTAAAGAGTGGATATGTGGATTGATATCCTTGGCTTGAGCTATGGACAGTCTTTGCTCTAAAAAAAAAATGACACTCGTGACAAGTTTTCCATTTTTTTCCTCATTAGCAAATGCTCTTGGTGAAAGACATAAAGCCTACAGCTGAAGGCAAGTGGCCAGGAGAAGCCTGCTCTGAATGAAATGTATAAAGATTCCTTGCATCTATAAAGTTGTTAGCTGTTTTTCCTTGTTGCCGACAATTACGTGGTAGTAGTTGTCTGCAGGTGCAAGCAATCTTGAGAATTCTGAGCGCACTCTGCTGAGAGAAATGAAAAATGTAAAGGTACAGTGGCAAGCAGTTCAGTGGAAAAATTGACTGAAATTTGGAGAAAGTGAGTAAAAAAATAGTAGACTCCCCAGCAGCCTTGATAATTTAATGCATTTAATAGAACAGTGCACAGTTTAGTTTGTATATAGTTAGCCAATGCATTTTTAAGGCTAAAAGTTAATGTTTTCGGAAAGCATTCGGGCTGTTACTCACATCTGGGAGGGGAATAAAGATAACATTGGTTGTTGCCTATAATTTTAAGTGGGAACACAGGCTGAAAGCTGTCTTTACCATGGGTAACATTACTTTTAGATTAGGTAATGCCTGTGGCTGCAGCCATCTGTTTGGGGCAAATTGCTGTTATTTTACGGGTTTAACTTTATTTGTTGAAAATGTACATAGTTTTATATGCTTGTTAAATTTAAGATGAGTGAAGAGTTTTGAAAATGTCTAGATAATTTTTTGTTTGCCTTAATGAAAACCCATACAATCTGAAAAATATGACAGGTCTGTATGGAGGTAAAAAGAAGCTGTATAAAAGATAAGCCTGCCAAGCATTATGTGAGTATAAGTTGGATACATTCAAAAAAGGTTCATGTGTAATGAATGGGAGCAGTAGCTTTGTATCGTAATGGCTACTGTGTCCATATTACTTTTGGAATGTAAACTATATTACAGGTATAGACAAAAAGAAAAGAATATTCAGTTATATTAAGACATGTAGGGTGCAAATAGCAATATTGCAGTAGACTCATTTAGGTAGAAATGAGGATGTGAATTTGACAGAGGAGCAATATTGCAGTAGACTCATTTAGGTAGAAATGAGGATGTGAATTTGACAGAAGATTTCATGATGGATATTCAGCAGAATATCTGGGACAGAGAGGAAAGGTGGATTGATACTGATTGATACAGGGGTTGCAGTAGTGACAGAAGAGGAAAAAAAGAGTAGTAGATTATGGAAAATGACAAGGGACGAGTATTATATTGGCATGTGTTTGTATTCCACCAAAAACTGCTATTATGGAGCTTTTGAAAATTTTGGAAGAGGTGATAATCTTTCAGCAGGGAGTATAGTTTTTGTATGTGGAGACTGGAATTTGGTATGAAATAATGACTATGTATCAATAAGTATAAAAGGGAAAATGTAACAAAAAAAGGTAGATTTCTGAAGAAATTTATGAAAATGTTTGGTATGGATGATGTATATTCAATACTAGGAACTTTGACAAAATTTGCCTATTATTCTGTGGGATACGATAACTTAGCTGTATTCCCCAGTGTACAATAACTTTGTTAGACTGTATACATTCATATTGACGGAAGCTTGTGTGTTTAATCAAAGGCTTCAAAACATGTCCAATAACTCTTTCAAATTCTGTACTAAATAAAGTCAGTGAATAAAAACTGACCCAATACTGATGGGAGTCGCTCCACGTCAAGTCAAATGACATGAGAAATATTCTGTCTAGGGATTTAAACCTCTTCTGCAACATAAGAGGATTGGTTTGTGGGGACAGGGTATATCTTTGGGGATACAATCCAAACACAGGGTTAATAAAAACGTTTGGAACTCCAGCGCCTTGGCTCTCAGCCTTCCAGAAGTAATTACTCCTGGAAGGCTGAGAGCCGAGGCGCTAGAGTTCCAAAAGCTTTTCATTAAACTCGTGTTTGGATTGTGGCCGGTTGTGGATTCTTTTTCTTTGTTGCTTTCTTTTAGGTTGTTGGATATCTTTGGGAATACTCTGCTTTGGAACAAACTCCCCATCCATATAAAACTCATTCCTGTACATATTCAGATGCAACTTGGCTGTATGGGTGGGAGACAGAAAAATTACCCCAGGACTACCCTTTGTACTACTGATGGACAGAATCTGTTCTTTAATGCTTTATTCTATGCATGAGTCACTTTAAATTATATGTGGTATGATCCCCATTATTCTCATTAGGGATAATATAATTATTGACCATGGTATGGGTAAGGTCACTCTCTGTAACCAAATGGGATAGGTTAATTCAAGCACAAAAGAGGAAACTGCAAGGGCAGCTAGCTTATTACTTACCTGTGAACCTAATGAAAAAAAATGGCACTTTGCTACTAACCTGTTTGCTTATTCTTTAGTTTCCTCTCTCTTGTTAGTCTGTTATTTGAGAGTTATTAGGAAAGATAGAAATTTCTTCAGAAGGAAGAGCTAGTGAGTCTGATAAAATTAAAATGAAATATAAAAATAGAGTAGAAATAAAGAAGATACATAGTTTAATAGTAATGATGTAGAGGGGATGGCTGATGTTAGTATTGTAGAATAAGGGAAATCTTGCAGTGAAAGAAGTGGAGCAACTGTAGAGTGCTAGAGGGGAAAATAATGGAATAATGGAATATTTGGGTAATATGCATGAATTTAGAAAGATTAAGTGACTACTTTTTGATACCCACTCCAGAGAACACAAATGTTTAGCAGAAATTGGACAACGGAAAGTAGAAGGGTTGTTGCCAAACTTAGGGAGCTTATGATGAGGAAAGGAGATCCTATAGAGGTCTTGGAGATAATTTTATTAAATTTTATAAATCCAGAGGTAAGAAGTAAGGTGGGAGGGTTCTTCTCTGTTAAGCTGTGTTTGAACAGAGGAACCAGGCAGGGGTCTCCTCTTTCACCTTTTATATTTAGAGCCATCCGCAAAAAAAAAAAGACTCAAATTCAAGAATTAAATTGGTATGATAATCAAGAAAAATTGGCTTTGTTTGCTGCTGATATTATTTTGTTCCTGATAAATCCAAAAAGGACTTTTCAGTGTTGTGGATCATTTCCTGACAGTTTCAGGTGTTTTTGGGATATAAAATGAAGATGAAGCAAAGACCATAGTGGTAAATTGTATATCCACACATGAATTGAATCAGCAATGTACATACTTATGAGGACAAGATAAGATGAAGCATTTGTGTATGGATTAAAAATGATTCTGTTACGGAAGCTAAGTACATGGGAAGAGACTAGACAAAAGGTAATACAAAACTGAGAAACTGGAAGCTCTTGCATCCTACTATTCATATCCATAAACAAGCAGTGAAAATGTTTTTGGTCCCTGTTTTTATATATAGGTCAGGCATATTTTTATCAACCTATGGGAATGTGTGGACAAGAATAAAGAGTTGAAGGAATTTTGAGAAGGAAGAGGGCAAGAGTTGAGTGATGAGTTGGTCTTCACCATAGAACAAGGTGATTTAGGGTTGCCTGATTTGTATGGATATTTTAGCGCTATGCAGTAAAGGCACATAAGTAACAGAAGCAGAAGGTTATAAATCAAAGTGGAAAGGGGTGATGAATGGCTGTAATTTAGAAAATAATATGTTTGAGCTGGTTAACAAGATCTGAGTTGTCCAGACGTAGTAAGGCTTTGCTTTTTTGGCAGCCAATTTACTAGAAAATGAAAATAAAAAACTAGATGTAATTGAGGTACTGAATAGTGTAAAAGACCTGGGATCTTTAGAAAAGGGAATTGGCAAATTACAAAGAAATAAATGGAATTTATTAAAACAGTACATGCAGATTAATGTTGATGAGGAGTGAGGTTTAAGAGAAAGTATGAAATGAGCGATTTTATGTAATGTTGGAGAGAGTGACAACTGTAAAGAAAAAAGTGTGTAATGTATAATGCATGAAAAATGTTGTTATAGTTTGTAAAAATGTTGTTATAGTTTGTTTTCTATTAGTGTGTGTGTGTGTGTGTGTGTGTGTGTGTGTGTGTGTGTGTGTGTGTGTGTGTGTGTGTGTGTGTGTGTGTGCTCACGTGCATGCTTCCATGCCTGAGTTTTAAATGATAGTTTAACAAAGGTGTTAAATACGTGAAGTAACAATAGACATACTAGGATAGGTCATAAAGGTTAGAATCGCAAAGGAAACTCCAAAATACCAAAGTTTACTAAAATAAATTGCAATTCACTGTAAAGTTTTAGAGACTAGCTCTTCATAATTTTTAACATTCTAGTGATCATTCTTGTATAACAGCAATTGTTCATTTAGAAAATCAGACCCAGTTAATCAAATTTGTATGAAACCTTTTAGCTTAGACAATTTTAAGTAAATAATCAAGTTATGTTATTGTACAGCCCTCAATTACAGGAAAAAAACTTTTTTTCTATACAGATATTATGTGCATAAAGCACTAATGTTTTCATAACTTATTTGGGTTTAATTTCGCAACTGGTTTGATTGATGCTTTTAAACCTGGTGTAACATTGGCATGCAAATAGGTGTTTTCCTTCTATATTCTGCAAGTGATATTTCCCCTCCCAGAAATGTTGTATATAATTTCATTAGAATTTTTTAATGAAGACATTCTGTAGTTCTTTTTCTATAGTCTTGTAAAAAAAGACAGTGGCTTACTGCAAACACATTTCCTTATTTCTTTATGTGAACCAGTAAGGGCTTAAAAATGGTTCGGGAGGGGGTTCTTGCGATGCTGGCTATTAATTGATGCCTTATCATATGGGCCCAAGATCAGTGTAGGCTATAGGGAAATAGGAATGGTGTTGGACATCTTTTATGGTACATCTGACTGACTTCCACTTTCTGCTCTGACTTTGCACTACACTTGTTAGTAAATATGTATTTTTTTTTTTATGTTTTTAATGTCAGTTTAACAGAGGATAGTGCTGAATCCCTATTGACCTTTATCACATCCAGTCCACTGTTGCAGGAGATGGCTGTAGATGGTCACTTTTACATCTGTAAGTTTAAAAAAAGTGTTTTGAGTCTCTTTGAGAAAAGTTCTACAGAATTTTTGTGATGTGCCAGTTTTGTATACACCAGTAGTACTGAAGTACTTCACAGAGACCTACTCTAAAATGCAGATTAGAGTTGTAAGTGCTTTCTAAGTGCTTTTTTTTTATTTACCTTCAGGGAGTGACACGTTTATTGCTGACAAAGATACCATTTTTTAAAGAAATCATTGTGAGCTCCTTCACTTGTGAGGACTGCAATTGGACCAATACCGACATCCAATCAGCTGGAAGGATTTGTGATCAAGGAGTCTGCTACACCCTTAAAATTAGCTCAAAAGAGGTAACTATTTGAGAGTACATGCTTACTGCCATCTGTTAATTTTTGTCTTATGATTTTTGAATTATCAGAACTCCACAGCAGTGCAGAAAAGAAAGCCGGTAAAGGTCTATACACCTGTAGGCAAAGAAAAAGCCAAGACAAACCAATATGGTGTAAAGTTTAATACAAAATGTTCATACCAAATAAGTGCTTTCGTTTCACCCACAGAAACTTCATCACAATCTGTATTGTTTATCAGTATTAAACTGTGTACCATATCTGTTTGGCTTGACTTGGTCTTTGCCTACAGGTGTATGGACATTTACTGGCTTTCTTTTCTGCACTGCTGTGGAGTTTTGGCAATTGTATCCTTTACATTATTTCCTGTGGTTACTAAGATTTTTGAATTTTAATAGGTGGTAACAAAATCCCATAAGTGGGTAATCTGTGCAGCATCCAGTCTTGTTGACTTGGTCTGTTTAAATGTTTGCCTGTGGGGGTCTTCATTTGAAGAGTGCTTGTGTTATTTTAGCATCACAGTGGAAGTACTTTTTTATGTAAACTTAGTATAATGGTACATAAACACACACAGGTGGCCTTCCCCATGTGTCTGTATGTAAACTTGACAGACTGCTAAAAAGCATTTGCATATTGTCTTACCTGCATTTAAAGTACTTTTTAAATTTGGGATGGACTGTAAGCTGTTTGTGATAACAGACTAAAACAAAGTGCAGTAATGGAAAATGTATTCACTTAATGTTTGTTAAATGGGATAATGGGAATTATTCAAAATGAACTCATTTTGCCACTTCTTAATCTTTTGACAAAAAGTGAGGCTTGCATAGACATTGTACAAAGGTGGCGTGTTTACATTTTAAGGCATGTAAATTGCATTGCAAAGTTTTCTTAAGATTGAGAACCTTTTTCATAGTCATAGTAAGCAACAGATGGCTGTCACCAAGTTAAATGTAGTTGCAATGAACATGTTTGTTTTTCATCCAGGACTAATAGCCTACACAATCTCAGCCTGTTTCAGTACATATGGAGCAGCATTAGAGACATGGTCACTATCTTGTGCTTGTATGGCAAGCCAGATGTCATTGGCCATCTTCAAAAGCTAAGAACACCTCATCCATGAACCCTGATAATGTACCATAATGTACCAAATGTGGCCTATCTGAGCCCCTGCATAACCCCTTCATTCTAAGCTTCTCTTAACGGTGGCTACATTCCTGAAGCCAGTAAGACTTTTATAACAGCATTACACAAGGGTGGCCTGACCCTAGCTCCTGGTAACTGTAGGCTCATTAGTCTTACTAGCCACGTATATAAAGCAGTGGAATGTATTATCTCAGACTTTGGAAATCTGTACACACTGTGTTCTCATCAATTCAAGTGTGTCAAAGGAAGGTCCTGCTTTATTAACCTCATTAACGTCTTTGAAAAAGTAACAGAGGAAGTGGATAGTGGTTGTGCAGTACATGTAGCATATCTGGACCTAGCCAGGGCCTTTGATACTATTCTGCATGCATAGGTTATTGACAGATTTGTAAATCTGAATATAAAACCATATGTTTTGTGGTGGCTAGCCAACTGGTTATTTGGCAGAATCCATGTAGTTAGAGTTGCAGGTGCCACTTCTGGAAAAAAAAATTACCAGTGGTCTACCACAAGGCTCACTGTTGAGCCCTCGCCTATTTAGCATCTGTTTGTCAGATCTTCAGGCCAGCACTTCTAGCCTGTGGTTATCCAAGTTTGGAGACACCTGCAAATGAAATGTTCTTCAATCTTACACCAGCTCACAATTCCACCAATAAGAGTTAGACCATATTAATCACTGTGGTTTCAAGTTAAATATGAAAGCTTGTAGTTTTTAATTAAAAAAAAATCACTTGCTATATAGATAACGCACCCTTCCATTCAGACATAACTTTAAGGGATCTGGGCATTGTAGCTAATTCATCATGCCTCCATAGTGGTTCAGAAAGCATTCGATAGAGCTCATCTGATTTCCAGAATCATCTCTTCTGGATACAAAGAAGTCTGAATTTCCCTTTAATGGTATCTCATCAGACCCATTATTGAATAAAATGTACCTTTTGGCATGTATTTGTCCTAAACATATCAATCATCTTGAGAGTCCTCTGAGATTCATAATTAAAAAGATCAGTGGCATCAAAAATCGTGGTTATCAAGACATATTGTCAGCTTTGTATCTGTACTCATTCTATGTGGAAATATCCTTTCACATCAAGGATCCAACTCTCTTTGTCCTTATATTTCTTTACAGAACATTTGGTTCATCAAATATTTGATTAAAGGAAGTAAGCCTTCATCAACAGATAAATAAGACATACTGGCACAAAAGATTTGTATCCCAGCATTTCTACCACCTCTAAAACAAACTTCAGCTGCATGCCAAATAGAATAGCACCATTACCACCTTCAGGGTTTGCCTAGGTAATTGGATGGGCAGCCTTAGAATTTCCCCAATCTGTTTTGTTTTGCCCTCCTTGAGGCTGAGGGGAACTGCTGAATTATGGATTTGTGGTTGGGTTTGTAATGGTCTGCAGGCCTATGGGTTTGTAATGGTCTGCAGGCCTATTTCCAGTAGCAGCAAAGTTGCATATTGAGTTTCATTCTGACCTGACATGTTTTTCTCTGGTCAAGTTAAGAACCAGCTACATTCTGCGGCATCTTAATAGTTTAGTAGAAGTCCAGATTCAACATATGTAACGCAGATAGGAGGCACCTCCTTAAGGGTCTGTTATCACATTATCAAATGTTTAGTTACTTGAATAACTAAACATCGATCACTAAATGTTGAAGACCCAAAACGCAAATGGCAGTTTCCACACAGGGAAACAATGCCGTGGTCTCACCTTTAAAAAAAAACACAAACCCAACTAAATATTACCAACTCCAAGATTGCTCTGCATTGCAGAAAGGGTAGAAATCCACATAACGGCCAAACAAATTGTTTCCCTGTGTGCAAACTGCCATTCACAGTTTTGGGTCTTTGACATTTACTGATTGAGCTTCAGGTAGTCGACTACCTAAAGCTTTGATCATGTAATATAGATAACCTGCTTAAGACTAGTGCTGACATCAAATGGCGAGCAGTGTATTAATGTTTATTGTTACCTGCCAGTGCTATTAGTCTTTCATTGTTCATAGGCAAGTATTAGAGCAACTGCCATTGTGGGACGTTTTAAGTCTAGCCAATTTTTCTTTCAAAGGTGAGATTGAAAGCCTGTAGATTTTGTCTGTGAGATAAACAACTTCACCATTATGCCAATCCCCAGTATGAATGCATTGCAGTAGCAAGGAGTAACTGCTTTGTAACATGCTTTGTAACATGTTTTTGTCTAAGTGCAGTAATCCAGTTGGTAAAGAAACACCCAGTTGTTCAAGAAATGTTTAACTTTGTGTGTCTGCCAAGCTTTGTTCAGAAATATAACATCTACTGAAAATCTGTGTTTATTCCTGTTTTATATTAAAAGAGCAAACACTCCATATGTGGTAGCAGTGGTTATAAGGCAGCTAGCAAGAAACCACTCCGAAACTGAAAAATTACTTTAATGGGAAAAATAAAATCACAGAATAAATATGATATAAAGTGCTTTTGTCTACTTTACTAAGACTTCCTCAGAACTGTCTGTACAATCAAAAACACTTGTTTAAATACTCTTCCAGTTTTGTAATACTATCAACTTCCCAAATTAAAATTGCTTCACAATTACCTAATACAGGACAGCTACGAGTTCCTTAAATATTCAAATAAACAAACTTGGGCTATGCATAAAAAAAAAACACATTTTTAATATTGCACATATACTATACATATATAAAATTATAAAAAAAATACTGTCACACTTCTAATTGTTTCAATTTCAAAACTGAATTTATAAAGCGATATTCGTTTAGTCCAGGGTAGTTTTGTGATAACACCCCGCTGGTCTTGGAAACACATGCGTAGGGCATGCTTTATGTGCTTAAATAAAGCATTCATACATTTTTCTTTTTAAATGTCCATCTGATGCTCATATATTCCTTTTAGTTTTCTACAGGTCTTACAAACGAGACATAATTGACAATAAACTATATACACTACTCTTGGAGTCGCATGAAAAATGACCTATTGTACATCTTATCCCGTACCATAATTCTGTCCTTTGTAAGAATGTGGGAACATTGGGAGCATTTGCCACACTTGACCATCACATTCTGCCTATTTGAACTTCACTTTTTAGGTTTTTCTAACAAACTTTTAATAGACTTTTCCTTCCTATAATCTATTATAGGTTTTCCTCCCACCAAACCAAAAATATGACTACGCATTGAAAATATTGCCCATTTATTTCTTAAAATATTCACAATACCATACGTGTCCAAAGTAAATGTAGAAGTAAAAGTGTTATACTCTTTGTTGGACCCACCGTTATTATTGTTGTCAGTATTGTCATCTTTCCTCCATATTACACTAGCAGTGTGGGAATTTACAATCTTATTAGTATTCCCATTTGTAGCACCACCTGACAATGAACAATACATTCTTTGAACCATTTTCAACACTTCCTCATTTTTAATATCTCTCAAACTCAACGAAATAACCTTTTTAAAAACATGTCTATTATAGTATCACATTCCTTCAAAAAATCCTGTCCTCTGTAACCATCCTTGCTGCTCTAACCAACTGGCCTCTTGACCACCGCTTTTTTCTGATGTCTTGAATGCCAGCTGGTATAGTGCAGATATGTTAGAAAAGTTTGATTTTCTATAAATACTTGACAAATATCTTTTCCTAATTATCTCAACATCCAAAAAATGAGGTTCATAGGATGATACTAGGCTATTGGCCTGGAGGCCCGTATAAGCCTAGCCAAGAATTTTGCCCATGTTTCCTCAAAGTCAGAACCTGTTTCCCCTCTACAGCAGGGACACAGGTGGGAAACCAGGGGTGTATTTTCTGTTTCCCATCCAGTCGTCCACGTTCCTCTTAAAGAGGGCTAGAGATGTATTCTGCTTGACATAGAGAGGGAGTGTATTCCACAGATGGGGGAGTCTTTGGGACATGCATCTGTCCTGGCAACAAGTTCCATTAATGTCACAGACCAGGTTAAGGCCTTGAGTGCGGGTTGCCTGAGTGGAGTTTATCTTATGAATATGCACCAACTCCATCAAGGCTGGGTCTGAAATGGTCTTGTATGCCAGACACAGGTCACCTCTGAGCAGTCTGTATGAGACTGAGTAGAGGGAGGGACAGGGCTTTTAGCCTGTCTGTTTAGGATAGGTGTCTGAGACTCTGGATTTTCCTGGTCAGGAACCTCTGTGGTCTCTCCAGCTGCTGCATGTGCTTGGCAAGGTACATATCGAAGGGGGCAATTTTGTTCCTGGATGAAATACCTTTATTTATGAGGTGAGCCGTATAAAAAGCCTTCCGTACAACGGAGGCAACGTGGTGGTCAAAAGTGAGGTTGCTATCAACCTGGTTGACAAAGTCCATCACGACTGCATGCTTAGTACATTGTTGTTAATGCAATAATTAGTGGGGATGCCATTTTCCCCAAAGGCGATAATGATGCATTTCTTGGCATTCAGTTTGAGGCCGTGCATCCGGCACCAGTCATTAGTTTGGGTAAGGCCCTCTTGGTGGAGGATCACATCACTAGGGAAATTTAAGATTGTGCCCAGGTTGCAATCATCTGCAAACTTGGTCAGCCACAGACCACTGGTTTTGGCTTGCACCTCAGAAAAGTATATCCTAAACATTTGAGGCCGGAAGACCAATCCTTGGAGTACACCTCTCATTACGAGTCTACTACTAGAGGTGACTTCCCCTACTTGAATTGAGTGGGTTCTATTAATGAGCCAGTTAGCTATCCATCTGGTAACATACAGGATGATGCCTAGGTGGGAGAGTTTATTCCCCACTCGGGCATAATAGTGTCAAAAGGCTTTGGCTAGATCAAGGTAGGTGGTGTGTATCGTCTTCCACTCGTCCATGTCTTTGGTGACTCTTTCGAAGAATTCGATCAAGTCTAACAGGCATGATCTCCCATTGACAAAACCAAACTGTGTGGGGTCTAGCATTTGGAGGTTGCCATTGTCCTTGTTTATAAGGTCCATGATAATGCGTTCCATGGCTTTGCAGATCAGGCTAGTTAGGCTGATGGGCCTATAATTACCTGGGTCAGTGGGTCACCTTTGTGTAGAGGAATGACAGTGTCTGTCCTCCATTCAGCTGGGACGAAGCCGGTGCTCAAGCTTTGGTTGAATAGGGTGTCTAATGGAGCTGAGAGCTCATGTAGGATACAACCAGGGATGTTATCCGGTCCCATGGAGAGACTATTTTTTTGCCTTTGTCAGCGCATTAAGGATCTGCTCCCTGGTGATGAGGGGAAGAGGGCAGGTGCTGGGGATGTCCTGATGTACTGATTAGGTGGACAGGGGGGTGAAATTTTCACTGAACCTGTTTGCCAGCAGGTTGGCTGCATCTATGGGGTTTGTGTATGTGGTGGAGTTGACCACCAGGTCAGATTAGATTTGGGTGTTCTTTGAGATTGCGGACATATGTGAAGAAGGCCTTATGATTGTCCTTAGTGGATGTGGCCAATTTGGACTGGAAGTTAGCCTTAAAGGATTTCACCAGTGACCTTATTTGCTTGTTCAGACAAAGGAGAGATTGCCTCCAACTTGGCACGTGTTCCTTTGGTCCTGGACAACAATTTTTTCCTTTTATCATAGAGTTAGTTTGTTGCTGCTGTCCACCCGACAGGTTTACTCTTCATTAAGGAAGATGATTTGGTCCTGTCTGGTATTGCTGAGTCCATGCAGCTATGTAGGTGCTCATATAGTTTTTTGGTGTAGGCTTGGACATTAGTGCTAGTTCCAACTGAAGGGACACTGGTAGTGAAGCTGCTTTATACCTTCTCTGAGGAGATTGTTGTCAGCTTTGGAAAAGTTTTTTCATTTGACCCTGACGGGGGTTGGCAGAGGAGATGGTGACTTCAAAAGTGATCTCTTTTTATGGTCAGATCTTACCAAGGAGGATGACACTGTAGGGGTGCTACAGTGGCTACTTATGTTGGTTAGGATCAGGTCCAGGATATTTTCACCTCTCGTAGGGGTGTCGACCAGCTGTTTTGATCATACCAACTAGTACATTTTAAAAATTGTGTAGTCTCAGAAGTAAAGTTAAATTCTTTCAATTTGTCCTCTGTCTCATCTAAAAAAATGGGTGTACAAGGACCAACACTTAACAAAGTTACTTTTGAATAAATATGTTGATTCCCAGTAAGCCATTACTAGGTTGACAAGACTGGGAGTACAAATTGCTCCCATTGTTACACCTGTATTTTGTTTAAAGTATTGACCTTCAAACTATAAGAAATTATTAGATGATACCAAATCCGTAAGGATAGTCTCTAATCTGGCTCTTGAGTCTAAAATCCCAATTTGTAAAAGTTTTTCCTCAAACCAGTCTAAACCGGTCGTATGTGGTATTGTAGAATACAAATTATTAATATCTAAAGTGACAAAAAACAGTTGTCATTGTATTCTAACTCATTTAATCTTGTTAAAAGCTGCCAAGTATCTTTACAAATTTGTGACACCCTTTACACAGATGCTTTAACTACCATAGCAATAAATTTAGAAATGTGTTTTTGATAGATTAGAGTCAGTAATTTATTGAGTCCATAATATCTTTATGTATGTTAGGAATCCCAAATATCCTGGATATCACTGGCTCATTATTTTCCAAAAAATATATTAATTTGGTTGATTAACCCTACTATTAATCAAATATGCTATGTCTGTCTTCCCATAAGCATTCCAGGGTATTTAGTTATATTCATCCTCCAGTAACACACCATTCATTCTATTGATGTAATCTTCCTTATTCATAATTACTATCCCCCCAGCCTTATTACTCTAACTTAACTTTTTTACTCTAATATTAGCATCATCATATAAATCTTTTAAATAATTTGTATCATCTTTAGATAGGTTAAAGCACTTTTGAACAGGTGGTTTCAACAGCAAACCACAAATTTCGTTTTCGCATACTTTTCTCTAACACATTCTCCATAAAATTAAGAGTAGGATTGAACACTAGATTTCTTTAAAACATTCACATTTTCTCTGTTTGTCTCTCTTTATTAAACCACACAGCAAGATTTAATCTATGTGTATATATTTTTAAGTCCGTTAAAGTGCCTGCAGTACAGGCTCTTCTTGAAGAAGCAAAACTCAATCCTTTGGCTAAAATGTCAGCATGACGCACACTAATATTTTTGTCCAAAAAATTAAACAGATAATCGCCTGTAGAATTATATATTTGCACAGGGTAGTCAATTTTATTAATACTGTTAAAACTCTCACCTACTATTAGTTACTTCTGAGCTGCTCTGTTTTGGAAGCACTTCAGTTTCACCCCTTGTCTGACATAGTTCTCTTTCCTGGAATTTGGAGCCGTCTGTTCTTCCCTCTTCTCCATTAACCTCTTGGATCTCCAAAAACCACAGTGTTCTAAAGGGGCGGGACCTGCACCTTTCTCATAAGTCACCTCCCTTGGTTCCGCTTCCTGTTGTTGCCTTATTGGATGAACAAGATTATCATAACACCACGTTACTGAATAGTGTTCAAACATGACTTCATTTAATAAAGCCATGTTTAAACTGTCAAGTTCATTAGATAGTTCTATCTTTAAATCATTATACTTGATCATACATCTGAGAGCATCAATACTGGCTTTATTAAAGATGTCTTAGTTTGTCATAAAACTCTGAACCTTTTTGGACACCGTTCGGAAACATCCATAAATGGAGCCCTCTAGGTACTATATTAGCCAAAACATTTTTAATGAGATAACCGTTTTCTAATTCCAGCTTCTTAAACACAGTTAACTGCTTATCAAAATTAAGCAGTTGGCTACTGATGGTATTACCTTCATTTATGACCCTGTTCATTAAACTGGAACCATTAAAATCAAATTTATTAGCCTTTCACACTGGGAAACTACTTGATTAGCCGATGACACTGGAGCCATATTTGTATTAGGTGTTCGCTGAGTAAGAGGGAGCCTCAAACTTCCACCATTAGACATAACATCCTGAAAGGAGCACTGAGACAACTGCAACCCAACGTTTTTTTTAATTCCTGGCTTACTTGCTGTAATAACATAGTTAATTCTCCATTACTAGATATATTAGGAATATTATTTGTTCCATCTTCAACCATTGCTCCTACTCCAGAAGACATAATGACAACAAACCAGACCTAGAACGGACACACCAAACCAAAAAGAGCAAAAACTCTGTATGTGGTAGCAGCGTTTATAAGGCAGCCAGCAAGAAGAAACTCCGAAACTGAAAATCTACTTTAATGGGAAAAATAAAATCACAGAATAAATGTGAGATAAATAGTACAAAGTTAAACGCTTTCATCTAATTTACTAAGAATTCAACAGAACTATCTATACAATCAAAAACACTTGTTTAAATACTCTTCCTGTTTTGTAATACACCAGTCAACTTCCCAAATTAAAATTGCTTAACAATTACTTAAATACAGAATACTTGCAAGCTCCTTAAATATCCAAATAAACAAACTTAGGTTATACATACAAAAGGTCCATATTTAAAAACTTTAAAAATGATAACATGCATGTGAAGCTTAAAAACACTTTTATATTGCACATACACTATACATATATAAAATTACAAAAATACTGCCACACTTCTAATTATTTCAATTTCAAAACAGAATTTATAAAGCAACATTCATTTATTCCAGGGTAACATTCAAAATAAGTTGCCATTTCAGCTCCTACTTATTCAGATGTTCTTCTGTGGTAACACCCTGCTGGTCTTTACCAACTTATTGTATAACAATAAACTTAGACACTTGCGCAGGCTATTCCTTTATGTGCTTAAATAAACCATTCATACTTATTTTTTTTAATGGCCATGTATGTGCAATATAAAACTTTTTTAAGTTTCACATACATGCTATTATATAATTTTTCAAGTTTTTAAATATGGACCTTTTATATGTATAACTGATGTTAATCTTTCCATTCATTGATGGGTTCAGTTCTGAGCCCTCGGAACCGAGTCGGACTTTTTACCAACCTCACACCAGCCAAAAAATACTCAAGCTAAGTCTCTACCCAGATTGCACTTTTCCCTGTTACCACAGATCTCGTTTGCCGCGTAGGCGTAAAGCCGCATTTCAGACGCGCTCTCAGCTAAGTGAAACTTTTTTGATATTTGTGTGAAAAATTTTGGATATCCTCATATTTTATTAAGCGATTAGTTTTTCTAGTGTCTTTTCTTTGGTCCGACCTTGATTTTTTCTCTCTACCCATAGTTACCGTTCTACACTTTCAAGTACCATTGTTGGTATGGCCTTCCTCCCTTACCCTTGTTGTATTTCTTCAGTACCATATTTGGTATTGTTTAACCTATTAGCTGTCTTTTATTCGGGTTTCCTTTCTTTTCTCTACATATCAATGTATTGTTATATTTATGACTTGTTTTGAACAGAGTTGACCTTGATTATAGTTGGATTATACAGTTGGCCTGTGGTGTTTTTTCTCTGTCAAGATGTCTGATAAAAAGGGTACTTCAGGCTTTAAGCATTGTACTTCATGTAAGGGCAAGTTACCCAACAGTGATTCTCATGATGACTGTGTATACTGTTTGGGAGTGTCCCACCTTTTGGTGCTACCTCCATCTGACATTTGTCAAGAGTTTCAGTCAATGCACTCTTAATGAGCGCAAAAATAAACTCATTCTGAAAGGGTTACAAGTCTCACTTCTTAGAGGGCATTTCTGCGTTGGAGGTCTCAACCCCTCCTTCTAAGGACAAAAAGAGATCCCACTGTGTTCCTTTTTCACCAGTGATCGGATCTAAGGTCCCAAAGTTATCTTCGGAGCATAAATCAGTATCCTCAGCTCAGTCTTCTTTGGCTCCAACCATCTCAAAACCGTCGATACAGGTGCCCAATGTTCTTCGTGTTTCACTGTTGCAGTCATTACATTAGGGTAGTCAGCCTGAATATCAAAGTCTTGGGTCCTGTGTTGGTTGCTGTCTCCTCTTCCATGACGTCAGGTCATCAAGGGTATAAAACATGCAGCCAACGCCATTTTATTTAGATTTTCTTGCTGCGCGGTGCCCGAAGCAGAAGCAGTTCACAAGTGCCGGTCGGCCGACACCTGAAATTTTCGCATTCGAGTTTCAGAACCAAAGTCTTCAATTAAAGCTAAGTACCCCATTGAGGAAACTTTTTCTTGCTCCTTACCGATGTCAGTAAAAATTAATAATTGCATTACTTGTGGGAAGCAAATGCCTCCTAAGGATTTTCATTTGTACTGTATTCCTTGCCTAGGCCCAGATCATAACATGCCTTGCTGTCGGTTTTGTGCTAGATTTAACCAACTATTAAGAGTCGGTATATTTTTGCTTCAAAATATTTTGGATCTAGATTTAATTACCCTGAAATGTCATTGGATAGCAATCAGACCACCGGAGTTCACAAAAAACACAAAGAAAAAGACAGAGACAGACTGTCGAGGTCCAAAACCGACGACAAATTTTCTCTTAAGCCAGTCGCCGGTTCGCCGGTACTCAGTGAGGTGCTTTCACAGCCCTTGATACCCACTACTTTTGAGTTGCAGGCCTCTACCGAGACCTATGCGGAGTCCGGTATGCAGCGACATTCTCAGAATATTGTACCCGCGGATGTCTCTCCCTCGGATGGGTCCAGAGCCGCTGAGCAGGCACCGGCTTCTGAAGGTGTCTTCAGGCCTCAACATTTCTATATAAAACCAATGCCAGCTTCAAAGACAAAAACAACTTCTAAGTCTAAAAAACCGACACATGAGCCACGTGCTCAGGCCCCATGTCTAAAAAAACAGATGATCAAAATGGCTGAAGACTTAATTACCTTGATCAGGGGTTCCCAACCCCCCCCGCTAAGAGGCCTAGGCAAGGCACTGATTATGAATCTTCAGAACAGGTTTCTATTTCTTCTGATTCCTCTTCTGATCAGGAATTTTCTATACCACCCTATGAGGATTCAGATGCAGAGGAATCCATCCCATCTGCATCTCCTCCTGAGGATTATTCTTTTGGAGAAACCCTGCATACTTTAAGGGAACACGGGAGAGTCAGGATTACTCTGAATCAAAAAAGAGACTAAGGGATTTCCTTCTTCTTCCTTAGCATAGGCCTTTGGCTATACCTCCTGTATTGGACATTGTTGATGATGTGTTTTTGGAATCAAGCATGGCTCCTGATTCCCTACCTCCAGCTTCTAGCAAGCCAGACAGATATTATAGGGTTCCTGACTCCCACAAATTTTTATTCAAAAATCCTGCTGCTGATCCTGAAACTATTTCATGGGGCCCCAAAGGTGTAAAGGCCTGTACAGCCAAAAATCCTACTCCCTCTGATAGAGATTCCAGGGCGCTGGATAGATGGAGAAAGAAGGTTTATACGTCTGCAACCTTGGCAATTAGGGCCTTAAACTGCCAGTTTCATATGCTTAAATATCAACAGCATGTTATGGGCTTATTGAAACAGAAAGTGATGTTGAGTACAGGAATTATTGCATGCAGCAGAACAGGTTGGAAAGCATACTTTACAATGTGGTTTTGATTCCTTGGAGGCCTCTTGCAGTGCCGCAGTTACTGGATCTGTCATTAGAAGGCATGCCTAGCTCAAGGAGCAAAATCTGCCTGATCATGTTAAAGCTAAATTGTTGGATACACCTTTACAGCATGATACTCTGTTTGGTAATAAGGCAGAAGAGGTTTTAAAGAAAATGGAAGACGAAGCTAAATCTATGCAAACTGTAAAAGATTTCTTACAAGTACAGCCACCCAGATTCATTAGGCACTGGCCCACTAAAATTGGTCCTTCCCTGCGTCCAATAGAGCCTCACAAGCCAAATCTAGGCGCTCAAAAGGCTCTAGATACCAATCACAGGATTCTTACAGGTCAAAGCAATGGGGTGCCTCTACCTCCAAATCTGGAGGAAACAAAGCACAACCCTACAGTAAGCAGTCTCAATGACTTCCCTCTACCATCACCAAGCACTTATCTTTTGGCAGCCCCCTTGGGGAGAAATTAGCACTTCATGCTCAAATTTGGCAGTATTACCCAGGACAAGTGGGTATTAAACTTAGTATCCCAGGGGTACAGATTTCATTTCCATACTTTGCCAATTCCAAATGGTTGGCCAGATCTGCCACAAAATCAATGGGCAGAGGTTCAGAAACAAGTTACGTCCCTTATGGATATGGGGGCTATTCAACCAGTACCAGAACAGGAAAAAGGACAAGGTTTTTATTCGACTGTTCCTGGTACCCAGAAAAGACCATGCCTGGCGTCCAATACTGAACTTACCGATTTTGATCATGTTCTTGGACATTCCAAAATTCAAAATGCTGACTTTACAACAGCTACCGGCCATGCTGGGCAAGGACGCTTGGTTAGTGACTCTAGACTTAAAAGAGGCATACCTGCATATCCCAGTAAGGGAATTGTGCAGAAGATACCTCCATTTCAAGGCAGGTTTTATGCATTACCAATTCTCTGCCCTGCCCTTTGGCTTATCTACTATGCCCCGGGTCTTTACAAAGTGCCTGGTACCAGCAGTTGTATTTTGCAGACAAAGAAGCATACAAATCCAAATCTATCCTTACTTGGACGACTGTCTCATTCGAGCAGAAAACAAGGACATTCTTCTTCAAAATTTGGCGTTTGTAAAAAGGCTTCTAACATGCCTAGGATACTCAAACGAAAAGAAATCACAACTGGTACCCTCTCAAAAAAATTACATTCCTGGGTTCAAGCTTGAATACAACTACCCAGATGGCTTACCTTACGCCAGACAAACAAAGGCAACTGAATGTATACTTCAAACAGATGGCAACAAAAACCCAGATGTTCATCGTGCATACAGCTGCAGTCATAACAGATGGGTTCTCCTGCCGTCAGGCGAGTCCTCGGTCGGCCGAATTCCAAAGTCTAGGTCCGGCGTCGGTTGTCGTCGCTTCTTCCCTGACGTCAGTGCGACAGGGGTATAAAAGAACCAGCCGACGCCATTTTCTTCTGTCTTTCTTGCCGTGCGGTGCCCGAAGCAGAAGCAGTTCGCAAGTGCCGGTTGGCCAGCTCCTGAAATTACGAAAATTTTGCAACCGAAGTCTTCTTGAAAGCTAAGTACCCCGTTGGGGAAACTTTTCTTGCCTCAGACCGATGTCAGACAAAGTTAATAATTGTATTTCATGTGGGAAGCAAATACTGCATAAGGATTTTCATTCCCTCTGCATTCCTTGCTTAGGCCCAGACCACGACGTCTCGGTCTGTCGTTTTTGTGCAACAGTCAACAAACGCACCATTAAGCGTCGGGCGGAGTTCACCCAGCCCTATTTTGGCAAAGAATTTAACTATATTATGTCGTCGGATACTCCGACTCCAGTTTTGTCTAAAAAATGCAAAGATAAGGACCGACACACGAGGTCTGCGGCCTCTACCGACACCACGCCAAAGCCGACTACAGGTGGTCCGGTTCTCAGCGAGGCGCCTACGCAGCCCCTGCATACCGACGACACTTCATTGGCGGTGTCTACTGTGCCCGAGGTCGCAGGCTCCTCGGCCCAAACCCCGACTACAGATTCCGAAGCCACTCTTGGTGGTGAAACTCAAAGTGTAGACAGGTCTGCCTCCTCTCAAGGTGTCTTCAGACCTTCCTCTTCTTTTTCCATCAAGGCTTTCACTAAGTCTAAAGCAGCCATGCATTCTAAGAGACAAGCTACACAGGGCCCTTCTCCAGGCCCCATGCCTAAAAAACAGATGCTTAAAATGGCTGAGGATTTAATTACTCTTATCAGGGGTTCTCACCCCCCCCCCCCCCGGACAAAAGGCCCAGAGTGGAGGAAGAGTCCCCCTCCTCTGACCAGGCCTCCATTATTTCAGAGCACTCTGATGAACAGAAACATTCGTACTCCCCTTTTGAAGATTCTGATGCAGAGGAGTCCATTCCCTCTGTCTCCCCCCCCCCCCCCCAGAGGATTACTCATTTGGGGAAACCTTGCATACCTTAAGGGAACACTTCCATTGGGAAGGCCAAGAGTACTCCAATTCCAAGAAAAGGCTTAGGGATTTTTTCTTGCTGCCTCAGCACAGACCTCTGGCTATGCCTCCTGTCTTAGACATCCTAGATGATGTGTATTCGGAGGCCTGCCTTAACCAGGACTCTTTACCTCCAGCCCCAGTCAAGCCTGACAGATACTACCGGGTGGCTGACTCGCACCAATTTTTATACAAAAGCCATGCGGCTGACCCAGAAACTATCTCACAGGGCCCCAAGGGAATTAAGGCCTCCACTGCTAAAAATCCATTACCTTCAGAGAGAGATTCCAGATCTTTAGAAAGGTGGGGAAAAAAGGTATACACCTCGGCCACCTTAACCATGAGGGCATTAAACTGCCAGTTCCATATGTTAAAGTACCAACAGTTTCTGTTATCACAGTTGAGAAGCAAAATGTCACAACCTGAACAACCAGACTTGGAGTTGCAGAATTTGATGCATAGTGCAGAACAAGTGGGTAAACATACCTTGCAATGTGGTTTTGATGCTCTAGAGGCCTCCTGTAGAGCTGCTGTTACAGGATCAGTCATACGTAGACATGCCTGGCTCAAGGAGCAAACCTTACCAGATCATGTCAAAGCTAAATTACTAGATGTCCCTCTACAAAAGGATGTATTATTTGGTGTTAAAGCTGAGGAGGTATTAAAGAAAATGGAGGAAAAGGCTAAATCAATGCAAACCGTGAAAGATTTTCTACAGGTACAACCTCCACGTTTCAGTAGAAATTGGCCTTCCAAAAATTGGTCCTTTCCAGCCACGGACGGACCCCAAAGAGGTAGAAACAGGCGCCCGAGGGGCAGAGGGCAATCTCAAGGATCGTTTAGAGGCAGACAATGGTAAGCTCCTACACAAAGAGGTGGTGAGGATAGTTCACAGCCATTCAGAAAGCAAGCCCAATGACTTTCCCCTTTGCATGCCAAGCAAGGCTCAAATGGCAGCACTCTTAGGCGGAAAACTGGCATTATTTTCGAAAAATTGGCATATTGTCACAAAAGACAAATGGATCCTGGACATTATAAACAGAGGCTACAGATTTCATTTTCACACCCTTCCAAAAATGAGAGGCATGCCAAACCTGCCACACAATCAAAGGGCAGAGGCACAAAGACAAATTTCAGATCTCATTGACATGAAAGCTATTCAAGAGGTACCTACTCAAGAACAAGGTCAAGGTTTTTATTCCAGACTATTCCTGGTACCAAGGAAGGGAAAAGATTGGAGACCTATTTTGGCCCTATCCATCCTAAACACATTTTTACTCGTACCAAAATTCAAGATGCTCACATTACAGCAGCTTCTTCCCATGCTGGGCAAGGAGTCTTGGCTGGTAACATTGGACCTCAAGGAGGCATACCTGCATGTCCCAATCAGACAAAATTGCAGAAGATACCTCGGATTTCTTGCAGGTTCAACCCATTATCAATTCTCTGCATTGCCCTTTGGCTTATCTACTGCGCCCAGAGTATTCACGAAATGCCTGGCATCAGTAATTGCCTACTGCAGACTTCAAGGGATACAAATATACCCATTGCCTGATCCAAGCGGACAGCAAGCACATACTTCTGAAAATCTGGCTTTTGTAATATTGCTGTTGAATTCTCTGGGGTACACAGCCAACAAAAAGAAATCAAGGCTAATACCCTCTCAAAAAATAATTTTCCTGGGTGCCAACTTGGACACAAACACCCAGATGGCCTACCTTACGCCAGAGAAACAGGGGCAACTAACTCAATACTTCAGAAAACTAGCAAATTTCACCAGGCTGACTGCAAGGAAAATCCTGCAGGCTCTGGGATTCATGGCATCTTGCATCCTACTAATCCCATGTGCAAAGCTGCATATGAGGAAACTTCAATGGTACCTGAAAAACCTATGGTCTCAACACAGCCACAGTTTGGAAACAATAATACCACTAATTCCATGTCTTCAAAAGGAATTTATGTGGTGGGCTCAAGCATGCCAAACAAACACAGGTCTCCCATTCTGCAAGCATTAAGCAAATCAAGTCATCACAACAGACGCCTCGGACTACGCCTGGGGGGCGCACATGACAGATCGGTGCATTCAGGGCAAATGGTCCCAAAAAGAAAAGCACCTTCACATCAATCAAAAGGAAATGCTAGCAGTAATAAATGCTATTATAGCTTTCAAAGACCTTCTGCATCCAGGTCAACTACTGTGGTGGTATCTGTCCTTATCAATAATGTGGTACATAAACAGGGAGGAACCCATTCATACCCCCTATGCAGGCTGGCCATGTCACTTTGGAACATGGCTCTGGAATTACAAATCGAACTTCAAGCACAGTACTTGCCAGGCAAGGAAAACACGCTGGCAGACAACCTAAGCAGAAATATGATAGATCCACACGAAGGGAAGTTGCATCCTCAAGTTTTTGCAGAGATAATTCAAGCATGGGGAAGGCCAGACATAGATCTCTTTGCCTCCCACAAAAATCACCAATTGACAAAATTCTGCTCAAGGACTTTTCATCCACAGGCCTGGAGAGTGGACGCTCTCTCTTTCAGTTGGACAACAATGACAGTTTGTCTTTCCACCTCTTACTCTGCTGCCCAAAGTTCTATTAAAAACCAGAGCAGACAGACCAGAGATGATTCTCATTGCTCCAGACTGGCCAAGACAGCACTGGTACCCACTCCTGAGGAGCCTGACGCATTCCCCACCATGGACCCTACCTCTATTGCTTCTTCTTCTGACTCAGCACAGCTTCAAAACTCTTCACAGTCAGCTGAAAACACTCAATCTGGCCGCATGGAAGATTCCTTAACATCACAACAGACCCTACTGTCCAAGGAGGTGCAGGATGTTATTTTGGAGGCCAGAAGGCCGTCTACTAGAAAAGCTTACTCCGCAAAATGGAAACGGTTTTGTGCCTGGAATGAGAAAAAGGGCCAGAATCCTGGAAAACTGAATTTACCTCAAATATTACAGTATCTAGCTGAGCTGCTAAGCAGTGGACTTTCATTCTCCTCCATCAAAATCCATGCCTCCGCCATTTCTGCAGAATACAACACTGATCCACCTTTATTCTCTCATCCCCTCTTAAGACAGTTCCTCAGAGGGGCTAAGAATATAAAACCCCCAAGGAAACAACCAATACCTGCTTGGGACCTCAATTTCATTCTAGAAAAGGTGACCTTGCCTCCTTTTGAGCCAGCTGCCTCAACAGATTTGCAATATTTGTCCTGGAAAACAACTTTCCGTCTGGCTATCACCTCAGCTCGCAGGGTATCGGAACTACAAGCCCCCTCATGGCTGTGCAGCCTTTCATCATCTTCCATCAGGACAGAGTTTCCTTACAAACCAACCCATCCTTTATGCCAAAGGTGGTATCCAGGGTAGCTTTGAATCAGGCTATCCACTTACCTACCTTTTACCCTAATCCTCAAAACAAAGGGGAGAGATTACTACATTCCTTGGACATCCACAGACAGCTGCGTTATTATTTGGACAGAACAAAGCCTTTCAGAAAATCAGAACAGCTCTTTGTGTCCTATGCTATAGGAGCTCAAGGGAAGCCAATTTCCAAACAGACAATCTCAAAATGGATAGCCCACTGCATACACTTTTGTTACTCTTTTCATGGTAAAACTGTACCTGCAGGCATCGGATCTCACTCCACAAGGGCCACAGCTACCTCTGCAGCTTTCCTCAGAGGAGTTCCTACCAAAGATATTTTGGAAGCTGCCACTTGGAGTTCTGTGCACACCTTCTCCAAGCACTACCACCTACCATTATACTCCAAAACTAGAGCAGGCTTTGCCACTGCAGTCTTGCAGGGCATCCTGGCTCCTCCTAGTTCCACCTAGTGCCTACCACCCCATTCTTAGCTTTGGGATTCTACCCATCTGTTATGACTGCAGCTGTATGCACGATGAACATAGTACAGTTTTGTACCTACCATAAATGTAGATGTTCGAGTGCTAATACAGCTGCAGTCCAGGATGTTCTTCATCTCACATTGCTGCAGTCCTTACATATGGGTAGTCCTCTGTCCTCGGTCGGCCCGAATACCAAAGTATTAGGCTGACGTCGGTCAAGGCGCTTAAAACTGACATCAGGACGTCAGGGTACAAAAGCGCATGACCGACGTCATTTCCTCAGTCTTTTTTGCCGCATGGTCCGATGCAGAAGCAGCGTTGCAAGTGCCGTTCGGCGTTCTGAAATTTTTCGAGTTCGGAGTTTCAGACCGAATCCAAGTTGGCTAAGTACCCCGTTGGGGAATATTTTGGTTTTTTCTTGCCTCAGTGTTTTACCGGATGTCAGAAAAAGTGAATAACTGTATTTCTTGTGGGAAACAGATACCGCATAGGGATTATCATTCTTTGTGCATTCCTTGTTTGGGGCCTGAGCACGACGTTGTTGGGTGTCGCTTTTGTGCTAGGTTCAATAAGCGCACTATTAAGCGAAGGTTAGATTGTGCTAGGCTGGTCTTCGGTAAGCGGTGCAATTATAATATGCCGTCAGACTCTCTGGCGCCCGCTTCTACGAAGAAGCGCAAAGACAAAACAGTTAAACCCAGGCAAGATGAGTCGTCCGTTCCGGACGCCGGTTCTTTAGAGGCTTCTGTGGAACCGGTGGTTCCAACGGAGACTTCTCTGGAGTCTCAGGGGGAGACTTTGATTTTGCAGGATGTGGCCTCTCAGGAGGCAGGTCAGGCTGAAGGGGCTTCTCAGGTTACTGTACTCCCCTCCCTTCCTAGGGTGGTTAGGCCCTCTCCTTCTGTTTCCAAGGCTTCTCCCAGAGGCAGGCCAGGTTTAGCTTCTGTTGGTGTCACTCCTAGTTCAGCAGGGTCTGTGCCTAAGAAGCACATGCTTAAAATGGCAGAAGATTTGATTACTCTGATTAGAGGTTCTTTGCCCCCTCCTGATAAGAGGCCTAGGGTGGAGCCAGAGTTGGGAAGTTTTGAGCAGGCTTCGGATGTTTCAGAGTCTTCGGCTGAAGACTTGCGGAGTACTCTCCTTATTCTGATTCTGATGCAGATGATTCCACTCCTTCTGCTTCTCCTCCAGAGGATTTTTCTTTTTCAGAGACACTTCATTCTATGAGGGAACATTTTAAGTGGGAAGGTCAGGACTTCTCTGATTCTCGGAAAAGGCTTAGGAATTTTGCTTTTACCCCAACATAGGCCCTTGGCTATACCCCTGTTCTGGATGTTGTGGAAGATGTGTTTTCAGAGGCTTCACTTAATCCTGATTCTCTGCCTCCTGCCTGTTAAACCGGATAGGTATTACAGGGTGCCTGAGGCTCATAAATATCTTTATAAGAGTCCTAGGGCGGACCCAGAAACTATTAGTCAGGGACCTAAGGGTGTCAAGGCCTCTGTTGTAAAAATCCGGTTCCTCTAGATAAAGAGGCCAGAGCTTTGGATAGATGGGGAAAGAAGGTCTATACATCTTCTACCTTAGCTATGAGGGCTTTGAATTGCCAGTTTCATATGTTGAAATATCAAAACTTTCTTCTTTCTCAATTGAAGTCTAAGGTGGATGCTCTGGCGGAAGGCATTGAGTGTAAAGAATTACAAGATTTGGTGCATATCTCTGAACAGGTGGGTAAGCATTCTTTACAATGTGGTTTTGATGCTGTGCAGGCCTCGTCTAGGGTGGCTGCCACTGGTTCAGTTCTTCGCAGGCACGCCTGGCTGAAGGATCAGAATTTATCTGACCATGTTAAGACAAGGATTTTGGATGCTCCTTTGCAGTCTGATGTGTTGTTTGGTTCACCTGTGGAGTCAGTCTTGAAGAAAATGGAAGACAAGGCTAAATCTATGCAGGCTGTTAAAGATTTTTTGCAAGTTCAGCCTCCGAAGTTTAGTAGGAATTGGCCTGCTAAGGGGTGGACGATCCTTCTTATGATTCTCAGTCTAGGGGTAGATCTAGACGTGGTAGGGGCAGAGCTCAGAGTTCTTTCAGACCTAGAACAGGAGTTCACCTGCACAATCTTCGGTGAGGGCAGGGGCCAGTCCTTTCGTAAACAGGCCCAATGACCTACTTTTTCAGCTGCCAGATCCTTCTTGCCTGGCAGCACCTTTGGGAGGAAGGTTGGCACTCTTCAAGGAAAATTGGATTTTGATTACCCAAGACAAATGGGTATTGGATATCATACACCAAGGTTACAAGTTTTATTTCCATACCTTGCCTCCTTTCAAAGGCATGCCAGACGTTCCTCCTCAGCAAAGACTAGAGGCTCACAAACAAATTTCTCTACTACTTCAAATAGGGGCCATACAACCGGTCCCTCTGCCAGAAGTGGGCCTAGGATTTTATTCTCGCCTGTTTCTAGTACCAAAGAAAGGGAACACGTGGAGACCAATTTTGGATTTATCTATCCTCAACACATATCTGGACATTCCCAAGTTCAAAATGTTGACGTTACAACAGCTTTTACCTCTGCTGGGCAAAGATCACTGGATGGTGACTCTGGATCTCAAGGAGGCTTACCTTCATGTTCCTATCAGGCTCAGTTGCAGGAAGTATCTGCGTTTTGGCTGGGACTTCTCATTATCAGTTCTCTGCATTGCCCTTTGGCTTATCTACTGCGCCCAGAGTATTCACGAAGGTTCTGGCTCCAGTGGTAGCTTTCTTCAGGCTAAGAGGAATACAAATCTATCCTTATTTGGACGATTGCCTGATTCTGGCCCAAGGAAAGGACGAACTTCTTCATCATTTACAGTATGTGATGGCAGTGTTAAGATGCCTGGGGTATTCTGTGAACGAAATAAAGTCCAGTCTAGTACCCTCTCAGGACATGTGCTTTCTGGGTGTGAGACTGAATACAGCATCCCAGATGGCCTTTTTGACCCCGGACAAACAAAAGAATCTTCCACCAATTGTCTCGTCAGTCCAGGCTGACTGCAAGGACAGTCCTTCAAGCCTTGGGGTTCATGGCATCTTGTATTCTGGTACTTCCCAATGCCAAATTGCATATGAGGAAGCTACAATGGTATCTCAAAAATGTATGGACACAGCACTGCCAAGATATGGACACTGTCATTCAGATAATACCTTGCATTCAAAGGAATTTTTGTGGTGGGCTCAGGAATGTCACCTAAACAAGGGACTCTCTGTGACCCGGCCAGAGGCGAGTCAGATTCTAACGACAGATGCCTCAGACAAAGCTTGGGGAGCTCATCTAAATGGAAAATGGGTGCAAGACACGTGGCCTGCCAGACTTCAACATTTACATATCAACTTGAAGGAGATGTTAGCAGTCCAATTTGCATTGATAGCTTTCAAGGATTTACTTCTTCCAGGGCAGGTGTTGATTCAAACAGACAACACAACTGTCATGTGGTACATCAACAAGCAAGGGGGGATGCATTCATATCCTCTATGCAGACAAGCAATGATTTTGTGGAAGACTGCTCTCAGTTTACAGCTAAATCTTCAGGCAAGGTTTCTGCCAGGAGCACAGAACTCCTTAGCAGATGTGTTGAGCAGACAAATTATGGATCCCCACGAGTGGAAATTGGATCCTCATGTATTTCAGAAATTGACAGTGTTATGGGGAACTCCAGACATAGATCTGTTCGCTTTTCCACTAAATTACCAGCTGCCAAAGTTTTGCACAAAAAGGTTTCATCCCACAGCTTGGAAAGTGGATGCTCTCTCATTCAATTGGAGCAATCTTCACGTGTATGCCTTTCCACCTCTGCCTCTCCTCCCAAAGGTACTCCTGAAGGTCAGACAGGACAAGCCAAACATGATTTTAATAGCTCCGGATTGGCCTCGACAGCACTGGTACCCATTACTGAGAAGTCTGTGCAGGAGCCTCCATGGCCTTTGCCTTCGATTCCTCACCTGCTGTCTCAGGAGAACAGTCATTTACTCAATGTCAAACTTCACTCTCTGCATCTGACAGCCTGGCATATTCTGTTTTAAACCCTGGAGGGTCTCAGCTTCCACAACAAGTTTTGAATGTTATTTTGGAGGCCAGAAGGCCTAGTACAAGGAAAGTTTACGCAGATAAATGGAGGAGATTTTTAATTTGGAGTACAGCAAAGGACTTTGATGTTTCTAAACCTAATTTGAGTGTTGCTCTTCAATACCTTACTGAGTTATTGGACAAAGGTTTGTCCTTCTCCTCTATAAAGGTTCATGCTGCAGCAATTTCTGCTCACTACGACTGTGACCCACCATTATTTTCTCATCCTTTGTTTAAGCAATTCCTTAGAGGGGCAAAGAATATAAGACCCCCACGTAGAGCTCCTACTCCTGCTTGGGATCTCAATTTTGTGTTGGAGAAACTCACTCTACAACCTTTTGAGCCTGCAGCTACTGCCGAGTTGAAATATTTATCATGGAAGACTGCTTTTTTGTTAGCCATTACCTCTGCGAGAAGGGTTTCTGAATTACAGGCCCTTATGGTGGTTGAGCCTTTCTTAATTTTCCACAAGGATAGGGTGTCTTTGCACTAACCCTTCCTTTATGCCTAAAGTGGTTTCTAGTGTGGCTTTAAACCAAACTATTCATTTGCCTACTTTTTATGCAAACCCCCAAAATAAAGGGGAGAAGATTTTGCACACTTTGGATATACACAGACAGTTGCGATATTATTTGAGCAGAACTAAAGGGTTCAGGCAGTCTCAGCAGTTGTTTGTTTCATTTGCTTTGGGTTCTCAGGGCAAACCTGTTTCAAAACAAACTATTTCTAAGTGGATTGGTTTTTGTATTGCTTTCTGTTATTCCCATCATGGTAAGGAGATTCCAGCTGGGATTAGGCCTCATTCCACTAGGGCTACTGCCACTTCTACAGCTTTTTTAAGGGGGGTGGCTACTAAAGATATTTTGGAGGCAGCTACTTGGAGTTCAGTGCATACTTTCTCTAAGCATTACCACCTTCCACTTTACTCTAAGTCTAGGGCTGGTTTTGCCACTGCAATTTTACAGGGCATTTTGGCAGCTCCTAATGCCTTATAGTTTTGCCATCCTCCCTTACCTCTGCTTTGGGATTCTACCCATATGTAAGGACTGCAGCAATGTGAGATGAAGAACATAGTACAGTTTTGTACCTACCATAAATGTAGATGTTCGAAGATCCACATTGCTGCAGTCCAATTTACCCTCCCTCATTCCCCTCTGTAGTTAGAGGTGGTTGTGTGGTCTGGGTTGTAAATATTGTAAATATGGTTAGTGCAGGGGTGGTTGGTTGGTCTTTGCTGTTTTTTGGCTTTGGCCTTTCTTTTTAGGGCCTTCTGACATCTGGGGCAAGAAAAGACTGAGGAAATGACGTCGGTCATGCGCTTTTGTACCCTGACGTCCTGATGTCAGTTTTAAGCGCCTTGACCGACGTCAGCCTAATACTTTGGTATTCGGGCCGACCGAGGACAGCGGACTACCCATATGTAAGGACTGCAGCAATGTGGATCTTCGAACATCTACATTTATGGTAGGTACAAAACTGTACTTTTCCCTCCCTCCTTCCCCTCTTGGGACAGGCCTTTTGGCTAACACCTCCTCTTACAACCTGATTGGGGTATTCATTTATGGTGTATTTGCTTGCAACTACTTTATTTTGATTATATTGCATTGCTTTATTACATAAATTTATGTATTGCCTTCCTTCTGGGGGCACCTGACATCCGGGGCAAGAAAAACTGAAGAAAATGGCGTCGGCTGGTTCTTTTATACCCCTGTCGCACTGACGTCAGGGAAGAAGCGATGACAACCGACGCCGGACCTAGACTTTGGAATTCGGCCGACCGAGGACCCGCCTGACGGTAGGAGAACCCATCTGTTATGACTGCAGCTGTATTAGCACTCGAACATCTACATTTATGGTAGGTACAAAACTGTACTTTATCTGCAAGACAAATTCTGCAGGCTTTGGGTTTCATGGCATCCTGCATTCTACTAATTCCATATGCAAGACTGCATATGAGGAAACTTCAATGGTATCTAAAAAGTTTATGGAGTCATCATTGTCACAGTCTGGAAACAATGATTCCTCTCATTCCCTGCCTACAACAGGAGTTTCTTTAGTGGGCAGAGACGTATCACCAAAACAAGGGACAGTCTTTCACTCTACCCCCTGCCACCCAAACCCTAACTACGGATGCATCAGACTATGCTTGGGGGGCCCACCTGGCAGGGAGATGCATTCAGGGCATATGGAGCCCAAAACAAATGCATCTGCGTATCAACCAGAAAGAGATGCTAGCTTTTCAGAATGCCCTGACAGCCTTCAAGGACTTACTTCATCCAGGACAACTACTGATAAAGACGGACAACACCACGGTTATGTGGTACATAAACAAGTAGGGGGGTACACATTCCTACCCCTTTTGCAGACTAGCCATGGCATTGTGAGAGACAGCCTTGACTTACCGAGTGCATCTTCAAGCACAATTCCTGCCAGGAAAACAAAGTACTCTGGCAGACGACCTAAGCAGAAATCTTATGGACCCTCACGAATGGAAACTAGATCCACAAGTCTTCAACATGGTAACACAAAAATGGGGAAGCCCAGACATAGATCTATTTGCCTTTCCCCAAAATTATCAACTGGACAAATTCTGCACAAGGACTTATCACAGACAAGCATGGAAAGTGGATGCCCTATCCTTATGCCCTATCCTTCAGTTGTAAAAAACAGTTTACGCCTTTACTCCTCTGCCTCTTCTCCCCTAGATCTTACTAAAGGTCAGACAGGAAAAACCAAAAATTATCCTAATTGCCCCAGACTGGCCTCGCCAGTACTGGTACCTAATTCTAAGGAATATGTCTCAACTCCCTCCTTGGTACTTGCCTCAAATACCTCATCTACTGTCTCAGCAGAGCAATCAAATTCTGCACACTCTGCTCCAAACTCTGAACCTGGCAGCATGGCTGATCATGTAATTATTCAAACAACACCTCTCAGTAAATCTGTGGTGGATGTCATTTTGGAAGCCAGAAGGCCTAGTACGGGAAAATCTTATACCGATAAATGGAAGAGATTCTGTGCTTGGAACCAAGCACAAGGAATGGACACAGCAAAACCAAATATTCCTCAAATTTTACAATACTTGACTGAGATGCTTGACAAGGGCCTATCTTTTTCTTCAATAAAGATCCATGTCTGTGCCATCTTGGCTCATTACAACAGAGCCTCCGATCTTTTCCCATCCTCTGCTAAAACAGTATCTTAGAGGGGCCAAAAATTTAAGGCCTCCCAGATCATCACCAACTCTTGCATGGGACCTCAATTTTGTGCTGGAAAAACTCACCCTTCCTCCTTTTGAACCAGCAGATACTGCAAATATAAAGTTTTTATCTTGGAAAACAGCTTTCCTTTTGGCAATCACTTCAGCAAGAGGGTTTCAGAACTACAGGCCCTCATGGCTGTGGAGCCTTTTATTACATTTCACCCGGACAAGGTGTCCCTCAGGACCAATCCTTCCTTTATGCTTAAGGTGGTATCCAGTGTTACTCTTAACCAAACTATTCACCTGCCAACATTTTACCCAAATCCGCAGAACAAGGGGGAGCGGATTCTGCATTCATTGGACGTACACAGACCACTAAGATTCTATTTAAACAGGACCAAATCTCTAAGAAAGTCTGAGCAACTACTGGTGGCATTTGCTGCAGGATCAGAGGGGAGGGCTATATCAAAGCAGACTATTTCTAAGTGGATAAGTCACTGCATTGGTTTCTGATACTTGCATCATGGTAAACCGGTGCCCAAGGGAATCAGGTCACATTCCACCAATGCTGTCTCTACCTCAGCAGCCTTTCTCATAGGAGTTCCAACCAAAGACGTTCTAGAAGCTGCTACTTGGAGTTCTGCTCATACTTTTACAAAGCATTATCATTTACCCCTCTTCTCTAAGTCCAGGGCAGGCTTTGCCACTGCAGTTCTGCAGGGCCTTATAGCCACTCCTAATGCTATTTAGTTCCATCCTCCCATCCATAGCTTTGGGATTCTACCCAAATGTAATGACTGCAACAGTGAAATACGAAGAACATAGTACAGTTGTGTACACTTACCTTAAATGTAGATGTTCGGGTGTATTCACTGTTGCAGTCCGGGTTACCCACCCGCCTTCCCCCTTTTTTCTAGAACTTCTCTTTCCTTCACTATATTCTAAAGCCTTTGTGGTGTATTTGCTTTTAGATAAAGGAAGTTTATGTTGCTATTAGTGCATTTACATATATATTGCTGTTTGTTTGTTTATTCATATATATATATATATATATATATATATATATATATATATATATATAAAATTTTATTTTTTTTGCTCCCCATTTGGGGGGCACCTGACATCTGGGGCAAGAAAAACTAAATAAAATAGCATCGGCTGCATGTTGTATACCCCTGACGACCTGACATCATGGAAGAGGAGATGGCAACTGATGCAGGAACCAAGACTTTGGTATTCAGGCTGACTGAGGGCAACCTGCTAGCAGATTACCCTAATGTAATGACTGCAACAGTGAATACACTCGAACATCTACATTTATGGTAAGTGTACACAACTGTACTTTACGGCAGCCTTCCTGCCTCCGGCAGCAGTCATAGACCTTATTACGCCTATTTCGACTTTGGCACCTGTGGCCACTTTGGCTCAGGGCACACCTTCGACTACATCATTAGTTTCCATTTTGGAACTGACCGTTTCAGCTCAGAGTGCCACTTCGGCACCAAGCGTTGTACCGACCTCACTGGATTTGACCATTTTACTTCCGGTCTCGAAACTAGAGACTTCGGGGCCAGCAGACCTTGCATCACGGACCCAATACTCCCCCTCTGTAGATCCATTTCTGGGCCAAGCGTCCCCTTCCGGAGTATCCACTAGATCCACCAGGGGCCTTTCTGAACATGACGTGGTGCGTCTTGTAGACCAGCTGTTGTTAGCCAGGGGGATTCCCTCACTTTCTAAGACACATTCACCTGCAGGACCTGGGTTGCCTTATCCACGGACTCCATTTTACACTCCTTCGACCATCTTGGTTCCGAAGCCTTCTGCTCCAATATCTTTCTTGGAACCCATCACCTTGGCACCTACGGTGCATCTCACGCTGTCTCAGAGTTTGTCCATTTGAGGAAGGACTGGTTCAGCGGGAACCGAAGACGGATCTGGTGGTTGGGGGACGGGCGTGTCGACATGGGGTACAGAGCCACCTCTCTCCTCTGTTACTTCCTTGGTGCCGATAGCCATGTCTGTGCCGATCCTGCTTGAGGCTCCATCAGAGGGGGCAGTTTCGTCTGAGCAGGTGTGACCCTGGTCCCAAGGTTGTCTTTCTCGGTTCCGGGCGGGCCTGCCTTCCGCACGATGGAGAGGGCTCTTGCTTCTGGCAGCACTCTTTCGATGTCGGAACCCCAGTTTTCACCCCCTGAGCTACAGCTGTCACAGACCACCCCCCTGAGACACCAGGCAGAGAAGCCACAAGACACACCCCTGTTTGGGGTACCTGCTATTTTGCATCATCATCAGAGACCCCCACTGAGGAGCTCCCTCGAAAGAAGACGTGCAAGAGGAAGCACATGGACTCGCCCGAGGAGTCCTTAACAAAAGACATGGATTATGATGATGGTGAAGGGTCCCTACGGTCACCTCCTGATGATGTCTCCTTAAGAGACTTCTTGGAAATGTTAAAGCAGAGAAGTGACTGGAAGCCCTCCAACCTTTCGTCTGAGGAGTCCGTGTTCCTGCAGGCTTTTTGCGCCCGGCCTTCTACATCTTGGGTGACTCCGCCTGCCGATGAGCTCGTCGTGCAGTGTGCTTGGAAGAACCCTGATTCCATTGAGGCGATCCCTCAGAGACCAGACAAAATTCTTTCCCTTCCCGAGGAGAACCTGCATTGGTCCAAGGGGTTGCTAGTTGATGGTATGGTGGTTGCGGCGGCCACAAACTTGGCTGAGGAAAGTCCCACTGTCCACCCGTCCAACAGGGAATCCCAGGCGGGGGTACAGACTTGGGGAAGCGTGTTTTTGGATCGGGGACCTTTGCCATACTGTCCCTGAATTATTTGGCACATTTTACGAGGCTCCAGAGGGATCTCCAAACTCTCTGGGTCACTCACAGGACAGTTGTCTGACTGGGTCAGGGACAAAGTGGCCTTGAAGCTCGCAACCCTGGAATCAATATCAAACTCGTCCATGAGGTTGCTGTTGCATGCAACCAAAGGGGCTGGTAGAGCAGCAGGTTCAGGCATTGTTATGAGGTGTCATGCCTGGATGCACATTTGTGACCTTGCGGACCCCTTCAAGTCTTCCTTTCTGAATGCTCCCTTAGAAGCTTTGTCCTTTTTGGAGTCAAAGTGAAGGACACTCTAGCCGGGTGCGAGCAAGATGGAAAGACCCTGTCTGCCGTAGGCCTACGGTTTTCCAACCCTCAACGTACCTTCTCCGGGAATCGCAGGAGTGCAAAGATGTGGCATAAGAAATCTCTGAGTCCCTTCTGTGCTGCACATGGTGATACTCCTAGAGGCAGAGGGGGTAACAATTCTGGAAGATGCCCCTATAGAGGCAGAGGGGGTCCTCGTCATTAGGGCTCCAGGTATTCCTTCTCTGGACAGCCTTATCATCACTCCTGAGGAGCAGCTCGATTGCTTACCTCTGGAAGCCGTCAGGGGTCATTTCTGTCTGCACCAAGCTGCCTGGCAATCCATCACTACTGATCGTTGGATGCAGAGCATTATCACCAGAGGTTACGCCATTCACCTTTCCTGACAGCTGAATTTCCCAAGAAAACTTCCCGACATACAACCCAGTCAAAGGGAAGAAGCAGTTTCAGAGATTATAAAGCCGTTTCAAAAAAGTCATCCAACCATTCCCAGCAGATCAGCGTGAATCCGGATTTTACTCGAGATTCTTTTTGGTGCCAAAAAAGACGGGACTGGAGACCCATTATGGATCTCAGCAGCTTAAACAAGTCTGTCACCCAAACCAAATTCCAGATGGTCATGGTTCAGTCCATTCTCCCCTTTTTAAAGGAAGGCAATTTGGATGTGCTCCATAGATATCTGGGATGCGTATTACCACATCAAGATGGACAAATGCTCCAGGAGTCTGCTTTGCTTCCAGCTAGGAGCCAGTTATTATCAATTCCGTGCCCTGCCGTTCGGTCTCTCTACAGCCCCCAGAGTGTTCACGAAGTGCACGGCAGTGGTTACAGCTCACTTGAGACTAAAAGGATTCCGGGTGTTTCCATATCTGGACGACTGGCTCCTTACTGCCCCCACAGAGCATCTTCTGGTAACAGCTCTACATTATACTCTCTCTCTGGGAATAAAGATACTTTGGGAGAAATCAAACCTTGTCCCTACACAACAAATAGAGTTCAATGGAGCAGTGTTCAGTGCTCAGTCCTGTCTGGTATCACTCCCAGTTCACAGACTCCATCGATTTGAGGCTTCAGCTCCGAGTGATACTCTCACAAACAGTTTTTGCAAGGGAAGTTCTTCAGGCCCTAGGTTCTATGGCAGCGTCAATCCCAATAGTGCTTCTAACAAAGCTACACATGCGGATTCTGCAATGGCTCCTTCTGTGTCAGTTGGTTCCTAAACTATCACCCCCTCAGTTACCAGATTCGAATAACCAACTCCTGCAAACAGGACCTGCTTTGGTGGATGAGGCCAGACGTAGAACTTTGGAGCAGTCTATTTCAGTCTCCTCAACCCACAGCCATTGTGACCACGGATGCTTCCCTGATTGGGTGGGGGGCATTTCCCGGGAAAGACTGTTAAAGGCACATGGTCCACCTCAGCGGCCCACCCTGCATATTAATGTTCTGGAACTGAGAGCTGTGTTGTTAGCATTGCAGGCCTTCCATTTGTCTCCAGTTGCAATTCAATCAGACAATATGTCAGTGGTCTGGTATATCAACAAGCAAGGAGGAACCAAGTCCTATCCCCTATGTTGAGAAGCCACGAGAATTTGGCAGTGGGCGATAGCTTCCAACCACTTTCTAATACCAACACATATCCCAGGGAACTCCAACATGATTGTGGACAAGCTGAGCATATGCATCCTCATCCAACATGATTGTGGACAAGCTGAGCATATGCATCCTCATGCCTCACGAGTGATCCCTCAACCCCGAGGTGGCATCAGCAATCTTCAGCCACTGGGGCCAGCCCTGCTGCAATCTTTTCTCCTGCCCATCAAACACCAAGCGCAGCAGTTATTTCACCCTACTTCCCTTGGAAGGGGAGTCATCAAGGGATTCTCTGATCCACGATTGGCCCACTGGACTTCTTTACACTTTTATTCTCCCATCCCTCTGATCCCACAATTTCTAAAGAAAGCTCTTCGATTGAGATGCATGGTGATCCTCATAGCCCCATTCTGGCCTCGACAAGTTTGGTTCCCCTTCCTTCAGCCTCACCTAGTATACCCGCCGTGGAATCTGGACCCATTACCAGATCTGATTACTCACCCCCAAGGGTGGAGTCCCCCAAATCTGTCCAGTCTCAAGCTGACAGCTTGGTTTCTCCACTTCCACTAGTAGCCAGGCAAGCTAATCTCTCCTCACCTGTTCGAGACATCATTCTGGACTCTCTTAAACCATCCACCAGAGGACTTTACCAGGATAAATGGAAAAGATTCTCCATCTGGTCCAAGGATAACATGCTAGACCTGTATTCAACTCCAGTTACTGCAGTGCTAAAATACTTGGCTAGGTTTTTTGATAATGGAGCCTCTGCCTCTACCGTACGAGTACATCTAGTGACAATTTCCACAATGGTGCAGATGGCACCCCTCTTATCCCTGTACACATTTGCAAGGCTTTCCTCAAGGGGACTTCTCATATCAGGCCTCCTGTCAGACAGCCTGTGGAACCATGGAACCTCACTCTAGTCCTTCAGTCTTCGACTCAGAAAACTTTTGAACTTGCTGCGCAGTGTGACCTAAAGTTTTTGTCTTTGAAGTCATTGTTCTTAACCATCACGTCTGCCAGAAGAGTCTCTGAACTGCAGGCATTGTGTATCATGAGGCCATATCTGGTCAGTCATAAAGACAGAGTATCACTTCAGACAAATCCATCCTTTCTCCCCAAAGTTGTTTCTGAATTCTCCATAAATCAGATCATTGACCTACCTGTGTTCTTTCCGAATTTTGCCAATAGAGGAAGAGTACTGCCTTCACTCTTTAGACGTACTTAGACATTTGAGATTTTATCTAGACAGGACCAAACCTATCCGTATTTATCTAGACAGGACCAAACCTCTCCGTAAATCTGAACAGCTTTTCATCTGCTGTTCTTGGCCCAGAATGGGAGAGGCTGTTTCTAAGGTTACTTTGTCAAAATGACTAGGGGACTGCATACATTTCATCTATTCCCTCAGTAATGAGCCTATGCCAAAAATTAAAGCTCACTCCACTAGATCTATGGCAATATCTGTAGCTTTCCATTCCAGGGCTTCCATGGATGACATCTGTGCAGCAGCTACTTGGGCTAAGCCTCATAGCTTTATCAATCATTACAAATTGGACTAAGTCTCCAGAGGGAGAGCTGCCTTCGGCTCAGTGGTACTCAGGAATGTTCTTCCATAAGGGCTGCCCATGGACCTCAAGGTAGCTTGGGATTCTGCCCCATCAGTGATGAATGGAAAGAAGATTAACAACATCAGACAAAGAAGTTATGTCTTACCATAACATTCCATCTGTGTTGTTCATCTTCTTTCATTCATCACTTCCCACCCTTCTTCCCCCTCCAAAGGCTCCTGGGGGATGCTTTGGGTCTAAGTGGTGCCCTAGGGTAGTTGCGCAGAAGTGGCCTCAGCTTTACTTTCTTTTCTGTAGCAAACTCAATCTGAGGTAACAGGGAGAAGGGCTTTCTGGGTAGAGACTTGGCTCGAGGGTTTTTTGGCTGGCACGAGCTTGGTAAAAAGGCCAACTTGGTTCCGAGGGCTCGGAACTGAACCCATCAGTGATGAATGAAAGAAGATGAACAACACTGACGAAACGTTATGGTAAGACATAACTTCTTTTTTGTTTGTTTGGATATTTAAGGAGCTTGTAGGTGTTCTGTATTAGGTAATTGTGAAGCACTTTTAATTGGGGAAGTTGACTGATGTATTACAAAACAGGAAGAGTGTTAAATGTGTTTTTGATTGTATAGATAGTTCTGAGGAAGACTTAGTAAATTAGACAAAAGTACTTGACTTTGTGCTATTTATTCTGTGATTTTATTTTTTTGGCTTAAAAGTAGTTTTTCAGTTTCAGTTATTTCTTGCTGGCTGCCTTATAACCACTGCTACCACCTACGGAGTTTTTGTTCTTTTTGGTTTGGTGAGTCCATTCCAGTTCTGGTTTGTCATCATTCCTTTTTTTATAGTCCCTAATTGCATGTTGAATTCTGTTTTTGCAAACTTACCATCGTGGTCTTGGCTAAAACAGGTTATGTGGTGATCAGTTCATTACACCAGTAAATAAATGCTAAATATTATTTGTACATTTTGTTTTATTTACTGTGACTGGTTAAGTCCCACCACGCCAGTAATCTCTTGTAAGCAGAGATCAGAAGCGGTGCACGTAATGACATTTACTTGGTAAATTAATAAATATTTTATTTTCAAGTCTTCTGCCACTTTTAAACTTTGATCTTTGCTAGTTTGCAATGACGGTATGAACGTCAGGGTTTACTTCTTGTAGGTCTTTGGATAATCTGTTGTTTTATATGTGTGTATTTCCTGGTTTATGGGGCGCTGTGCAGTTGCTTTAATAGTTCCTTTTATTTGATGTTTAGCACCACCACCCCCTTTATGGTTTGAGACTTTTACCGCGGTGGTGGTGCTGCGGTAGCGTTGTCGCATCACAGTAAGACGCTGTCTGGTTCGATTCTCAGCTAGAGCATCTTCTGCGTTTAGACTTGCGTGAATGGGCGTACCTTCATTGAAGGCTGTGCGTCAGGGCTGGTAACTCGCACGTAAGAATTAACTACCAATCATTAGCGGACCGGAGTTCCGCTGTGGCGACCCCTAACCGGGAAAAGCCGAAAGACGCAACAACACAGGGCTAGCTTACCTGTTAAAAGCATGATGGGGAGATCTAGTTTGCTGTCAGGTGGGGTTCGAGTGGGGGGAAATAAAGCAAAAGAGTAGAAGTACTCTTGGGAAAAGGAGACTGTAACCATAGCTATGTGTGCTGGGCCTTTTTCTCGTTACCTGTCTTACTGACCTTGTGTACAGTAGTTTGTGGGTAGGTGCATTTTTTGCTGCCTTAGTTTGAATTAATTTGTTTTAATTCATGTTCTAGGATCTGAATAGAGAAGTGGTCAAGGCTGATAGTGCAACAACTAGAATCCCAGAAGTGGACTTTGAAATACCAGCATTCACACAGAAAGGAGGTATGTAATAATTGTAGGGCGAATGTGTGTCAAAAATATGCTGTGGAACGATTACTTGGCTGCTGCCGCTATGTTATCATAGCACAGCAGTGTGTATTGTTTGTGTGATAATTTAATAACCGCATCAGTACTTTATATGATTGTGTGATTTATTAAATGCTTTCATAGTTTATTTGAATCCTAATTAATTTGAGCATTTAATTGGGGAATTAGTTTTTTGTCTGTGCACTTTTGTCATTACTGAAGTTTGTAATACTCTGGTTTTGTTTCTTAACCAGCTCTTTCTACCGTTGAGGGATTGATTGACAGGGCTATAGCTGGCTTGAAGCAGGACCAGCCCATTCGGAAGGTAAGGGGATCAAAGCACCTTTTTATCTCTGTATAGTATCCTCCTCTGGCAAACTATGTACTGACCTAATCGCGAGTGTATAAAGATGGGGGCAAATACAGAACTTGTGAGTTCTTTTTTCTGATGCTCTGCTTAATATAGAGCAAGCAGAGGAAGAAACGCATCTTGTTAATCTGAATGTGAGTTTATTTATTTTCTAAAAGTGAAAGACTTCAGATATTCTTCATATTGATCACTGCTGCAGTAGCCTTAGCTATATGGGTTACATCTTGCCAAGGATGTAACAGCCAGCCAGCTTCCAAAGCTTCAGGGCACCTTCCAGTGCCCATACTGTTAAGCAGCTTGAGCTGAGCTGACTAAAAGCCAAGTTCATCAGCAGTAAAGCTCTGAAAGGCTTTGCACCCAGCGTATGCTGAGGCTTTTGAGGACGACTGTCAGCTTGTGCTTTCGTTAGCTGGGTAGATATGTTCCCTTCGAGGAACAACTTTGCATTCTCTTATTTTTTACTGATGCTTTATTACTTTCCTCTGCAGGAAAGTTATTTTAAAGTTAGGGATGTTGTGTTTTAATGGATTGGTAAACAGATGTCAAGAAGTGGGGAGGAGGTTGCAAAATAAGTCTCAAACTTCTCAAAACCAAGGGCACTCCCAACAAGTCTGACTGTTCAGGAGAGCTTGTGACCTCCTCCCGCCCTATCCCCTTTTCTCTTCTTGAATCTCCATTTTTATCTTGGCAGCAGACTGCTTCAGACAAATTGGTTCTGAAAATCATTCATAAAGGTTACAGATGGCAGTGGGAAGAGTGATGGAATAGTTCCTCCTTCACAGGTGGAGAAAGGATTTTATTAAAGGCTGTTCTTAGTTCCAAAGAAAGAAAATGCTTGGAGACCAGATCTGGATCTTTCTTTCCTAAACCTGTTTGTGATAGTGCCCAAATAAACCTGTTTGTGATAGTGCCCAAATGCAAAATTATGTTACTTCACAACCTGTTGCCTCCTCTTCCTCTTTCAGGTTTCCTGGTAACACTAGACTTAAAAGATGGTTATCACACCCCTATTCATCCAGACTTCATAGGATCATAGGAAGTTACTAGGCTGATGGCCCTTACAAGCCTAGCCAAAATTTACCCTTGTTACAATGATCAGCACCTATTGCCCCTGTCCAAGAGGGACACAGGTGGAACCCCCAGGGTGAATTTACAGTTACCCATCCAGTCATCCAGATTGTATTTGAAGAGGGCCAATGAGGTGCTCTGTTTGATGTGAAATTGGGAGTCTATTCTAAAGGTTTGGTAACCTCTAGAAAACAAATCTGTCCCTCCACCAGGTTCTATTGATGTCACATGTCAGGTTTAGGCCTTTAGTGCAAGGAACCTTTGTACCATTTGACTTGCGGATGTGCAGCATTTCCAGTAAAGCAGGGGTCAGAGATCACCTTATATTAACAGGGAGTCTAGGGCATTGGACAGGTTTGGGAAGCGTGTATATGTTTCAGAGACATTTGCCACCTAAACTGTTTGGCACAATTCACAAGGTTGCAAAGGGACTTAATCAAGGGGCTTTCCAACTTTCTTAGGGCCATTTCTGAAGAGGTACAATCTTCTGTAGCCACACAGTTTGTTACCCTTCAGTTGATGGCTAATTTGTCCACAAGGCTCATCTCACATGCTATGGAAGGCGCCTCAAGGGCAGCAGGTTCAGGCATTTCCATTAGGAATCTTGCCTGGATACATTTCTGTGATTTTTGCTTTGCATTTAAGTCATCTTTTGTTGGTGCTTCTTTTGATGGTTCCTTCTTCTTTGCCCACCAGGAGCAGGGGAGAGAGCGATTTTATGGTAGACTATGCCCCAGTGGCAGAGGAGGCCCGCAAAACAGAGAGTTGAGGGTTTCCTTTTCTGTCGGACCCTTTTAGCTGTTCTGAATGGAGGCTCGATTTGCCTTCCTCTGGAGGCAGTCAGGGGTCACTTATTCCTGCACCAAGAAGCTTGGCAAAGTTTAACAGAAGATACCTGGGTGCATAGGATTGTTTCCAGAGGTTATATTATATTATTCCTTTTTCCTTCACGCTCCCCATAACCAAAATAATCGGTGAATTTCCACCCAGTCAAAGGGAAGTAGCAGTGCTAGAAATACAAAAGCTGCTAGAAAGTGTCATCCAGGAAGTCCCTCCAGACCAGATAGAGTCTGGAACTTACTCAAGATTCTTTTTAGGGCCAAATAAGACAGGGGACTGTAGACCAGTTTTAGATCTCTGTGTGCTAAACAAAGCCGTTCAGCACAAGAAACTCTGGATGGTCATGGGTCAGTCCATTTTGCCCTTTCTGGACAAGGACAAGTGGATGTGCTCAGTAGTATGCATCTTGAAGGTCTATCACATCAAGATGAACAGGCACTCCAGAAGGTACTTCAGACTGGGAGCCAGTCGTTTACCAATTCATAGCACTGCCCTTTGGTCTCACCACAGCCCCCCCCAAGGTGTTCAGCAAATGCAGGCAGTGGTAGCAGCTCGCTTGAGGCTGTAGCGATTCAGAGGGTTTCTGTATTTGAATGACTGGCTTATCACCACCCCAATCAGGCATCAATTGGTACAAGTGGGAAACCATGTGCTGCAAAACCTGTTTGTTTTGTTTGTTTATTTATTTGACATTTGTTAACTAGGTATGTTGGATTGAGCAAAAACCCATTTTCAGCGGAGGCTTGTGGGAAAGCCCTGTACAGAAAAATTACAAGTAAAGTTACAAAAACTGTTGCAAACAGAGAGTAAGTGAATACAGAATAATAATTAAATATATAATATAATATACATTTTTTATAAATTAGATTACATACATACACATTGCAAGTCAGTAGAAATATGAAGTTTAATAAAAGGTGAATCTAAGTAAGTACGGATGAAGAAGCCCAAGATAGTAGAAGAGATAGCTAGATGAACATAGGAGGTAGGAAAACTAGGTATGGGGGAAGAGAGTAAGAAGCCAGGGAAAAAGACAGGAAGCAAGAGGAGTTAAGATGAGAAGAGTAGGAAGAGGAAGTAAGTAGGCAGTAACAGTTGGTAGAAGGAAGTTAAGCAGGGCTATTGAGTACAAATCCATGAATTTTGTAAGGTTTCCTTCAACAGTTTTTAGAAGCTATGCATATAGGGCAGGTTTCTAATTTTCAGTGGAAGTTTGTTCCAGGCTTGTGCAATTTGAGTAGCTGTATAAATGTTGTCCTATAGCTGGAAGCTGATCAGAGCTCCGAAGAGAGTGGGGGGGGGGGGGTGTAATGGGATATAAGGGAAGATATGGCTGGACAGGAGGAGGGATTGCTAAGGATGAAGTAAATCATGGACATTTAGGGGATTAAGAGTAAATGAGGGAGTTCTAGCCAGTGTAGAGTACATAGAGAAAGGCAGTGGTGAGATTTTTAGTGTTTGTGAGCAGTGAACCTAGCCAACTGTGTTGTATGTAAGTTCAAGCTTGGCCTTTAAAGAGGACTGTAGGTTGGTCAAGATGGGAAAGGCATGGAGAAGGGTTCTGGGCATAATGGTGAATTACAAGTCACAGTCACAACCCACTCAAACTCTGGAATTCATAAGGCCAATATTCGACACCGGGTCAATGATGGCATCACTTCCCATGTTGAGACTACAGACAATAAAGTCTTGGGTCAAGAAAATCTGCAGTACCAGGATTTCAGCATGGTTGGTTCTTCAGGCATTGGGGTCAGTGTCAGAAGAAATAAACCTTCTACCCTTGGCAAGATACCTCATGAGGATCCTGCAGTGGATGTTTCAGGAGCAGTGGTCGATCTATCAGCCCACGTCTACCAAAATAAGGATATCTCTGGTTTGCAAGATACCTTAAATGGTGGATGCAGTTAGGATGACCTTTACAAGGTTATCCCTTTGTCCTTCCTCAGCCTAAGGCCACAGTGACCACAGATGCTTTCCAGATCGGGTGGGGGGCATTTCCTGGGCGAGATGGTTCAAGGCAGTTGATCCTAAAAAGAGGCTGACTTGCATATCAGTGTTCTAGAGATGAGAGCAGTGCTGTTGCATACATATATACATACATACATACATACAAATGTTTCAAGCACGGGCATTAATGCCCTTCCAGCTTGCCAGTATACCAAAACACTTGTTCCCATGATAAATGTCCAGGCTGTTCTTAAAAATATCTAAGCTAGTACTTGCTTTAATGTAATTTGGTAGTCTGTTCCAATCATCAGCTACTCTATCAGAGAACCAATTAGTACACTTCTCATTTATATAGAATCTTCTACATAAGTTATCTGATGGTTCTCTAGTACTTTTTGATAACCCCAAACATTCCCAGAGGTAGTTGTCCCTAAATGCCCTATATACCTGAATAACATCTCCTCTTAAATATCTGTAAGAGACACTGTAGAAGTTCAGATATTTTAGTCTTTCATAGTAATTTAAATTTTCACATCCATGGATGCCCTTGGTATATTTCCGCTGTAATCTTTCCAGTTTATTCATGCTTGTTTCCCTATAGGGTTTCCATATTGTTATTCCATACCCAAGTTTGGGTCTAATGTAACAACAATGGGCAGGATTCACGATGGCTTGCACGGAGTCTAAGAGTAGTGTAAGACTTCATGCAGTCATCGCGATCCAGGAACAGCCTGAATGGGCGTGTAAGAGAGCACCTAAAACGGCGCTTACACGGGCAGGGCGTGGATATGCTAATTACCTCACTTGCAGCCGAAAGGCATGCCAATGAGGTAATTTTGCGATCCAGGAAGCAGAAACCTGCCCGTGTAAGAGCCGTGTTATCTGCAGAAATGTACTCAGTTGATAACTGAGTACCGTTGTGCAAATAACACAATGGAGCCTTGTCAGCTCCAAATAAAGGTTGCAAATGTCGCAGGCAGCATGCCAATGGCCAAATATGTGGCCACTGGCAACGTACCCTGATGCAAACATGAAATAAAAATAATTTTTTTTCCGGCAAAACGTAGTGCAGCGTCGCGCAAACCGGCTGCGTATACAATGGAAGGGAATAGCAGGGTAAAACAACATGGCCACCGAGTAGGGGTTGCTAAGGGGGGAAGCGGAGTGTAAGACATGTAACTAAGCATTAGTAGGCAATCCTGTGTAAAGGAGTGGTAGGATAGCGAATCGCACTGTTGCATAGAAAATGAGCACAATCCGTGCAGTGTAGGAGTAGGATAAGGGGGAGTAACAGAGTAGGAGATAGGTGACATCACGGGGGGGGGGTGTATGAAAGGAATGCAACTCATTGGAGGACAATGGCATGTGAAAGCTGTCAGTCACATGTCATGGAAAGAGGAGTGTCAACAAGTAGGCATGGGAAAGCCAAGAAATGGATGGTGTACACGATGGATAACACCAAAGTTTCTTGCTGGGCGTGCATGCGCGCGTGTGCGCTCTGGTAGGCATGAGTAAGATAGAGTGCGCGCGTGTAAGCGTGAGTGCGTGCGTTTAAGGCAGAATACGCATGTAGGAGCCTGTTTAAATACCTGTATGCTTGTTTGCGCTGGTGTGCGCACGTTTTAACCCAAATAAGCAGATTCTAGTCCGTCTAAGCATGTGTGCGCGTGTGTTAGCCACGGTGAGCATGATTTTGCTGGTATGCGCGTTGCTCCCCCCTGAGGAAACAGAAGGGAAAAAGGAAGCATGGGAAATAGTAGGAAGCTAGCAGAAATTACTGGCAGAGCTAGCAGGTGAAAACAATCAGAAGCAGGCAATTACACAGGCAGAACAGTAGCCCAGCCCAGCACTTAAAACTCTGCAAACAACAGTGCAGGATGTTTCTCTCAAGAGACATTGCAACAGAGGAGTAAGCTACTAGAAGTGAAAACTGAAAAAGCTTCACTCCGACCAAAAATGCTAGGGGCTGCCATAGCTATTATAAGTAGACCTATGCAACTTGCTGAGGGTGGTGACTATGCAAATGCTGCCAGACAACCCACAGTGAGGAGACGGAGAAGAGTGTACAGGCCCAGGGTCACCTACCAGGGGTTACATGAGCTGGAGATAGTGGAGCGCTATAGAGTGGACAGATGCCTCCTGCAGCAAATTGTTGAGCTGTGCAGGCCACGCCTCACACACACAACCAACAGAGGGGAACCCATCCCAGTGGAAACCAAGGTATGTGTTGGCCTAAGAATACTAGCAACAGTACCTTCCAGAGACCAACTGGTGATATGATGGGGATATCACAGGCATCAGCATCCAGGGTACTGCACTAGTTCCTGGATGCCATGTCAGCACATGTCGGTGAGCATGTATATTTCCCCAATCCCCGTGAGGTATTGGCCAGCAATATGCATCTCTTCCAGCAAATAGCAGAATACCCTGAGGTAGTGGGTGCAATAGACTGCACGCATATACGCATCAAAGCACCAGCCGGTGAGTGGGGTAGGGCCTACATTAACCGCAAGGGCTTCCCCTCCATCAACTGCCAGGTCGTGTGTGATGCCCAGGGCATAATAATGAATGTGTGTGCTGGCTGCCCTGGAAGCTACCACGATTCCCATATTTGGCATCTGACGCAGCTGTACCAGACATTTGCCAATGGGGACATCCCACATGGTCACTTAGTGGGGGATGCTGGATATGCACTGGAGCCGTGGCTGATGACACCCATCAGAAACGCACACACACCTGAACAAGAACGCCATAATGAGGCACACGCACAAACACAAAATGTAATTGAGCTTGTGTTTGGGCTGCTCAAGTCACGGTTCCGGTGCCTGGACACATCTGGTGGAGACTTGCAGTACTCACCAACTACATGTACCCAAATTGTCATGGTATATGCTATGCTACATAATATGATTCTGCGAAAACAGCTGCAGCAGGGCCAGCATAGGGCTGGGCCAAACAGCCCCCCACCATTGCCAAGCCAATCACAGGCAGAGCGTGACTCGGAGGAGGAGGAACAACCTGAGCCTGCCCCAGTAGGCAGAAGGAGGCATGCCCAGTATGCCTTGGCCTTGGCAAAGAGGCAACGCATAGCACATACACTAGCTCAGTAGGAACCCAGGAAATGATACCTCTCTCTGACTCACACACATAGTAAAAGGGATGCCTAAGTTGACACAACCTGCTATCAAACATGTACAGGGAGTGTAGTATGTGCATCCAACATAGACAGCCTTGCAGCACCACCTGAGGCATGATTGCCATGTGTTAAGCAATGTAACACCATGTAGTATATGCAAACATGATGACCCTGACTAACATCCTACCCTCACCAAGCATGATGCCACAATATGAAGACGAGATGATCAATTACAGTAATTGGCTTAAGTATTGCCATTAGTCAAAGGGGATCCAATGCGTGCCAGCCTGGGATGACATGCTGAGCAAGACACGATGCTCCACCTCCATAGGTATCACAAGGGATAAGAACCTAGATGTAATGCTACCCAATGCCTGATGTCCAAACTGAAAGATGCATGCAGTCTAAACTCCCCTCAGCTTGGTGAATGTTGATATCTGTCCTGTAACAGAAAACTGGGTTAAGGCTCACAAGAGCACCCTAACACTAACAGGTTACACCTCATACCGTGCTTTACAGCCCCAAAACATGGAACAAACTACAAAAGGAGGGTGAGTAGCAATAATTGTCAAGGATAACCACACCCCCATGTTGGTACCACAACAAGAAGCAGCATGGATTATCCATGCTCAAGTAACAGTGGCTGACTGCCTGCCAGTTTGTCGCCTGCTACAGACTACCCTTCTAATGCCAGGAACTGCACTTGGCCTACGTTGGAACACATGGAAATATCAAGCTCTCCAAACAACATTATATTGGGTGACTGAAAATACTCAAACATAGACTGGGAGCATTATCCCAGCACCAACACCCTAGGCCAAATGTTCCTAGAATCCATAAAGCAAAATGCTCAGGAACCATGTACCACTACCACAAGTGGGGTAAGCATACTGGATGTGATAATCAGCAACATGGGTACTCTATGGCCAGATGAGAAGTGTATTCCTCACTGGTAAGATCAAACCATAGAGTAATCACACTGGATATTCACATCCGGACCACAGTCCCTGGCCAGAAAACCACAGTGAAAAACATGTGTAAAGGAAATGTTGGACTCCTCCAAACTGATATGGAATCCATTAAAGGCCCTGTGCCTGTGGAAAATATGGGCCACACCTCAGAACCCTTTATAAATGCATTCTATGAACACAGTCAGGAATGCATGGATTATGCAATCCCAAATAAAACCAAGGCCCAATACCATACACACAGGCATCTGGCATGGTGGACCACAGCCATTACCAAACCATGCAAGAGAATGAGGAAGTCACCACATGATAGAGCAAACCCAAAAAGGGAAAAAATCTCTGGTAAGTATTATGGCAATAAAATATGGCCAGTCATAAAATCCACTAAGGCCAGCTACAACAAGTTGAATCTGTGAATCTTGAGCAATGTTACACCTGCCCCATGTACACAGACAACCCCCTCCACCCCCCAAGAAATACAAATATATGTGAGAGATGCAAGCATGTCTCCAAACCGGAGGCTGAGCTGTCTCAACTCAGTACTGTCTAAACTAGTCAGGAGGAGAAGGTAACCATACACACCACAAACCCACTCACATAGACCTATCACAACTGCAAACCAAATACATAAACACACAAAAATATTCCTGGAGGCTCTAATTAAAAACTACCAAATCAACAGAGGCCTCCAAAGCAGACACCCAAGCAACCACTACCCCCAAACATAGCACATGCAACACATAGTACACAAAGTCGGTGTGCCAAACAGTCACAGCCCGTAAGGACAAACAACATGCCTGATACACTTGTAATAGGTGACTCCATAGTCAGACACACTGATATCCCGCTCTCGTGAGTAAACAAGGAAAAGGGTACAGTAAGCTGCCTATAGGCTGCTACAATCCGCCACATAACACAATCATGCAGGTCACTCCAAAGCAAGTACAAATATGACTCAGTCATTGTCCATGCTGGTGTGAATAACCTGAGACGTACCTCCCTGGACTACATGTAAAGAGACATAGAGGAGCTCTCCAATTATGTAGGCCAGGCCGGTATGACTCTGACCCTGATCAGCATCCTACCCCCACCAAGAATGATGCCACAGTACAAACACAGAATGATCAGCTTTAACAATTGGCTCAATTACTGGTGTCATTCCAAGGGGATACAATGTGTGTCTGTTTGGGATGTCATGCTTGACAAGCCACGCTGCTTTTCCAGGGATGGCTTGCACCTGTCACCCCTGTGTCTGGATATTGGCTAAGGCTCTTGCCACCTCCATAGTGCCTTTTGTAGGCAAGGCTGAAAAGACAAACCCACCTCCCCAGAAAACATAAGTGGAAAAAACATGAGGGTAATGCTGCTCAATGCCAGATGTCTAAACCACAAGATGCACGCTCTCGAGGCCCTCCCCAGTATGGAGAACATTGATGTCTGTGCAGTGATGGAAACCTCCATCAAGGCTTCGGAGAGCACCCCAGCACTACCAGGTTATACCTCAGATCATGCTTTTCGGCCCTAAAACCTGGACCAAACCACAAAAGGAGGGGGAGTATCCATATTCAGCAAAGATAACCACACATCCAGGTTACTGACAATGCACGAAGCATCAGAGACCATCCATGTGCAACTAAGTGTAGGTAAAACCGCTGTACAGTTTATAGCATGCTACAGACCACACTCTCAGACCCAGGAACACCACTCAGCCTTCCTGAAGACACTGGAGAGTATGAATGTCTCCCCAAATACCAAACAAGGTACTCACAAATCACCACATAGGTGGTAATCCATTACGTATGGAAGAAGTAATCGGGGACCTAGGGACACAAGTGGACAGTAACCCCACATGCAACACTCACTTTGCCAACGTGGCTAGGAAGCCCACCCATATTGGCCACTTTATCATGAAAGGATTCACATTTACATCAAGAGAGGTCATTGTGCCCCTATACTCTTCTCTTATCAAGCTCATAAGTGAGTACAATGCCCCATTTGGAATGTACCGTACCCGACACCTGCAGCAGTTAGACCTCAGAAGTACCTCACCAAGAGGATAAAGGGCGTCAAATATTTGTCATATGCTGCCTGGCTAAACACCCCAGCTGTATGCAGTCACATACTGCATACTCTGAGGCGATGTATGCCCGATGTACAAGGTCATGTCCAGTACAGAATTGATGGACATGCTCCACCTCAGAAAATCCAAAGGCATCAGAGCAGCGAGAGCGACAGATGTCAATCTCAACACATAAATCGGATGTGCTGGAGGGACAGATTCCTAACCCAGAGGCTCCCTACACTCTGGAACAGAATCCCACTCCATGTTAGGCAGAGCCCCTCACTGACTCTCTTCAACAGGAATCTTACCAAGTGGATGGGAGATCGTAGATTTACACTGGGGATCTTCAGTGTGTCACATCTAGACAGAGGCACAGTAAAGTAAACCCTAAATAGCCATAATATTCACATAGCATGGGGTGGCGAAAGCCACACACACTCTGGCTAGGCTGATAAATGCCCTAGGGCAGATAGCCCAGTATGAACCTATGAACCTATGGAGATACAAATTGTACAGGACACTAAGAATAATCACACGGCTGTCCTAACTGATGGTAGGAACCTTGTTGGGAATTCATAGATATGCTCTGAATTACCAAATATTACAAACAATACACCAAACCCACACACATTGCCAACATCCAACCTGACAGGTTCAGTGCAAACCCCCCCCCCCCCCAAAAAATGACAAAATATCTATCCCAGCAGAGTGCTGGCCCCCTGACAATGCAGATGCTGAGGTAACAGTCAGCATCTTCAAAGCAAAACACACAGCATCAATGGTACGAGATGGTGTCCTGGGCTGTGTCCAACATGAACTCCAAGAAGAATGGAATGCCAAATAACACTACTGCTCAATTTCAGCCTTACCACAGGATATGTACTCAAAGAGCAGTGTACAGCAACAGTGGTCCCTCTCCACAAAGGTGGTGCCTGAATGGATACTGCAAACTATCACCCCAGAATCCTGACAAGCTTGGTCTGCAAAGCTATGGAAAGGATCATCATGGACCTCAAAAATAAAGATATTGGGGACCTGCAGGCACTGGACCCTACCCAGCGTGGCTTTCTTAAGGGCAGATCCTGCCCCTTAAACATGTCTGACTCATTTGAAACAGTCATCAAGGCCATTGATGAGGGTAATGTGGTCCACACAGCCTATCTGGACCTTGCAAAAGCCTTCCATGCAATACCCCACGTGTTCATTATAGATAAGCTCACCAGCTTAAATATAAACTCCTATGTCAGTAGATGGGTTGCAAACCAGCCCAAGGACAGAACTAACATGGTCAGACATGCTGCAGCCATGTCAGACTACAAACCAGCTACAACTGGCATCCCACAAGGCTCAGTCCTGGGACCTCCCTTGTATGGTATATATTTCCCATAGGTACAGGCCAACATGGAAGGACTGTGTCTGAACAAGTTTGCAGAGGACTACAAACTGGGCACCTTATCTGACCCTCCAGCTGGCACAAACATCCTACAAAAGGGCCACATAGAAACAGACAACTGGTGCCAGAGCCATGTCATCAAGCTAATTGCAGAAAAGTGTATAGTCGTCCCCTGTGGATAAACAGTAAGTGCCCACCAATTACCACATAGGTGTTAACCCATTAAGTACTTTATAAGTAATAAGAGACCTGGGGACACAATTTGATAGATATCTTGCATTTGACAACCATGTGGCTGCAGTGGTTACAGAAACATACCATATACCCACCTTATCATGAAGGTAGTCGGATCTAGATCAGGGGAGGTCATCGTGCCTCTTCAGTCATCCTTCATCAGCCTCACAATTGAGTACAATGACCCCTGTGGGATGTACCTCAGCAGACACCTCCAGCAACTGGAAAGACCCCAAAAGTACCCCACCAGGAGGATCAAAGAGCTCAAACAGATGCCATGTGTTGCCTGATTAAACAAACCGCAGCTCCACACAGTGCCATACTGCCTGCCCAGAGGCAATCTGTGCCTGATGTATAAAGCCATGTCCAAGCTGGAATCAATGAACATGCTGCACCTTGTACAATCTGAATGCCAGTGAGCTATGCACATGAGACCTGAACCCCAGCACTGACATACATAGGACATGCTGTAGTGATTGATCCATAACCCAGAAGATCATTCCACTCTTGAGTAAACTCCCAGTACAGGTTAGCCATAGAGTCCCTCATTGACTCTCCTCAACAGAAATCATGAGTGGATGGGAGATGGTAGGTTTACCCTGGGTATCACTGTTATGTCACGGGTAGACAGAGGCACAGTATACTAACCTTGAAATATGTCATGTCAAATTCCAGTTACAATGTGTGTTGAAGGACAAACACACTCTCTGACTAGCAGTAGAAATGGCCTAGGGCACATCGCTAGTGTTTGTCAATGTCCACCCAAGTTATGGAATACACTACCAATGTTGGACAAGCCTGGTGTAAGTAGTCCATATCCGAACAAAATGCAGCATGGTCATATGTGCACAACTGGCCCTAACCAGTCTGGTGTGCTCACTATGAATATTTAAAGCAGTGGTAGGACTGAAACCCAGGATACTGTCCACCACAGTGAAAGTACTGAACCAGTACACTATACAATATTACAGTGTATGGTCAGTATGAAAGGATGTTGACAACTGTATGCAAACTATCCCATGGAAACCCTGCAGGCACAGTATAATCCCTGTCGGGTTCAGACACAAAGCAGTTGGGAAGTACGTACACAACATGACTCCCAACACACAACTATAAATGTGAAATATTGCTGAAGTTCACACACCCACAAATGTGGTGGACTGAAGATCTCAACATATGGAAAGCACACACTGGGCATGCTCGCACACTCTGATAAATGAGACATATGTCAGGCAACAAGCCATGGAATATGCCTGAACTGGGCATGCTCACACACTTAGGCCATGTCTCAGTTTAGCAGTTGACCACACATATCTGGTATTTGTATGTGTTAAACCAGGAACCAACCACAATACAGCAGTCTGCCCAGTGCACACAGTTAAATGACTACAGAGACATAAGTTAGATAGTGGATCCCACACATATTCAAACATCTTCCACAGATACACAAGTTGTACATAGAAACAGGGAAAGCTATGGCAATAAAGACCTGCAAACAGTGTATCAGCAACAAATATTGTGCATCTGAAAATTAAACATATGGGTGTAGAGGTCAGTACTAGGCTGTTTGCCCTAGGGAATACAAGCTTAGCCAGAGTGTGCTTGGCATCTGCCTCCCCAGTACAGTAGGCTACTGTGCCTCTGTAAAGTTGGTCACAGAATGCACCATGTAAGGCTAGTGTGCTGTGCCTCCGTCAAGCAGGGACACATTGGAAATCCCAGGGGTTGAACTTGCAATGTCACATCCATGTTTGAATCCTACAAATGCTCAGTGTGTGTGTGTGTGTGTGTGTGTGTGTGTGTGTGTGTGTGTGTGTGTGTGTGTGTGTGTGTTTGGGTGAGGGGGGTTACTGTGTGTGCAATTCTGTGTGAAAGAAATGTCCCTTTTGCCAACTACAAGAACACACTGCATGATGCACATTCCTCTTTCTAAAAACTGATGATGTCAGCACCCTATAAGTACAGCAGGAGAAGGGAGACCTCCCAGTAATGCGAATAGCGCGCTCTGCTAATGCGTCTCTCTCAAGTGTCATAACGGTTCTACCTGACATAACCGACACTGCAAAACACCGACAACACAAACATCGACACCACATAATCGACAAACCATAAACACGAAACCTCACATGCCCGGCAATCAAATAACGGTCCACAAACACGAAACCTCATACGCTGCACACACCACAATAACAACAATCAACTAACAAAACACATCCCCTGTCCAAAAACCACACACACAACACAAGCACACCAAAATCCTCACAAACCCACACTAAACCTCACATACACAACTATCTACAACCCTAACCCAAACCCTTACCCTAAGGTCCGTCACTATCGCACACTCAGCTAACCCGCGCCCTAACCCTAACTCACTTAACCCACCCCTAACCCAAAAAATACTACTACCGCACACTTAACGGGCCCTAACCCTAACTCACTTAACCCGCCCCTAACCCAAACACTATCACTACCGCACACTTACCTAACCCAAGACTGACCCTAAATCACTAAACCCACCCCTATCCCCACAGACCGTCAATATCCACACTTACCTTACTCGCACCCTAACGTCCGTCACCACCGCATACTTACACAGCCTTTTTCCAAGTCCGTATCCTCGGCGTCGGTGTTTTGATCCGTAGCGTCGGTCTTCCGGATTGTTGATCTTCTGGCGCTCGCAAATTCGTTGTCGGTGAAATCAGCTGTCTGCTATCTCAGGTAAAACCGTCATAACATAGTTAGGTAGGGGTTTGAATCCTGCAAATGCTCAGTGTGTGTGTTTGGGTGAGGGGGGTTAGTGTGTGAGCAAATCTGTGTGAAAGAAATGTCCCTTTTGCCAACTACAAGAACACACTGCATGATGCACATTGCTCTTTCTAAACACTGATGATGTCAGCACCCTATAAATACAGCAGGAGAAGGGAAACCTCCCGGTAATGCGAATAGCGTGCTCTGGTAATGCGTCTCTCTCAAGTGTCATAACATAGTTAGGTAGGGGTTTGAATCTTACAAATGCCATGTGTTTTTGTCACACAGTTTGTCCATGTGTGTGGGGTGTTGCTCTTAATATTGTATGACATAGATCATATCAGTAATGTCAATGCACACATGAGGTATGTGTGTGCCACATAGACATATGTATCTGTGACCTGAAATAGTTCCCATGTGTGAAGACTGCCTCATGCGAATACATGTAAATTGCATTAAAGAATACATGTAAATTGCATTACACAACTTTATGACTGTGTTTTTTTGTGCAGGGGCTGCATTTGGTATGTGAATATACAGTGAGAGTAGTCTATGGTGTCATCTTACCAGCGAGAGATACACTTCTGGTCTGGAGCATATAGTGCACATGTTGGTGATGAACAGGTGCAGCATGTATTTCCCACTTGTGGGAGTGGTAACAAGTCGTTCCATAGCAATTGAGTGTATGGATTCTAGGAACTTACAATTAGGGTGTTGGAGCTACAGTAATGCTCACAGTCTATGTGTGGGTAAATGAAGCTGCCCAATATATTGTTGTTTGGAGACACCTGCAGATATACATGTTTTCTTAAGTAGGCCAAGTGGGTTACCTGGGTTTGGGAGTGTGGTGTGTGCCAGGCTATGAACTGGAAGGCAGTCTTACCCACTGTTAGTTGCACATGGATAGTCTCTGATGCTTCGTGCTGTGCCACCAACCTGGAGGTGTGTGTATCTTTGATGAATATTGATACTCCCCCTCCTGTTCCGTTTCGGTGCAAGTTATGTGGCCGACAAGCATGGTATGTATAACCTGCCAGTGCTGGGGTGCTTTTGGGGGCCTTGAACCAGGATTCTGTTACTGCACAGATATTGATGTTCTCCATGCTAAGGACAGTTTCCAGTGCATGCATCTTGAGGTTTACACTGTTGGCGTTGAGTAGCATTACTATTAGTTTCCAAACCCTTGTGATACCTATGGAGGTGGTCTTGTCTGTTGAGCCTTGCCTAAAAAAGGCACTATGGGTGTATCAAGAGCCTTTGCCAATATCCGAAAGCCCATGGGTGAGAGGTGCAAGCTGTCCCTAGTAAAGCAGTGTGGCTTGTTGAGCATGTCATCCCAGGCTGACAGGCATTGGATCCTCTTTGAATGACACTGAAACATAAGCCAATTGTCTGAATTGATCATCTTGTCTACATATTGTGGCATCATTCTTGGTGAGGGTAAGATGCTACTCAAGGTCAGGGTCATACCAGTCTGGGCCACATGCTGAGAGAGCTCTCTGTCTCTCATCATGTAGTCCAGGGAGGTATGTCTCAGGTCATTCACACTGGCATGGACACTGACTGAGTCATATTTGTACATGCCTTGGAGTGACCTGTGTGCTTGTGTTGTGTGGCAGATCATAGCACCCGACAGGCATCTCACCGTGACCTTCTCCTTGTTCAGCCTGGTGAGCGGGACATCAGTGTACCTGACTATAGAGGCACACATCAGAAGTGTAGCAGGTGTGTTGTTTAGCCTTACATGCTGTGATTGTTCGGCACACTGGCTTTGTGAGATGTCTGTTGCACGCGTTCTGTTCTGGGGTAGCGGTTGCTTGTGTGTCTGCTTTGGAGGTGTCTGCTGCATAGGCAGACCTTTATTTAGTGACTCAGAGTATGGTTGTGTGTGTTTATTTGTTTGGATTGCTGTCGTGGTAGTCTATGTGAGACTGGAATTGTAGTGACCATGGGTTCCTTCTCCTCCTGACAGGTTTTGCCAGTACTGAGTTGAGAGAGCTTAGCCTGCAGTTTGGATATATGGTTGCATCTCTCACATGCGGTGGAATTTGTTGGGAGGAGGAGAGGGTTGACTGTGTAAATGAGGCAGTTGAAACATTGCCTCTAGATTCCCAGATTCACCAGCTGGACCTTGGAGGAGATTGACAACTGACCTTTGAACATGCTAGGATAGTATTGGGAATTCCTTTATAATTAACAACAAAAAGGGCCAATGGGGAACAAGGTATGCAAGGTGAGTTTATGAGGGTGTAGTGCTTTTAATTTGTTAGTGCTGGCATATACAAATGCTTTAGTGAGCAAGTGCCAGGTATCTCAAATGCAATGTGTTACAGGTAACTTAATTGCATAAATGACAAACACTAACTGTCTGTGAAGTGAAACAAGGACATACATACAGTAAGCAATGCACATGTCACTAGGGATCCACAGAGGCACTGTAAAGCTGCATATCGGGTGGAATTAGTGTTTCAGGGAAATAACAAGCAAACAAGCACACAAACAAAGCAACAATCAGCAGGCATGGATCTAGTCTATGCTACAGCAAACAAGGTGTACCAGTTTCAGTAAGAAACAGTTCAAATATGCAGGCACTATAAGCCTTTAGCCAAAAATTCCCAGCTCAGGCGGGCAGAGTCCAGCCTCTCCTCCCACAAGAGTGCAGACCATGAACCTTTGTAATGTCAAATAACTGGCCTGAAGCCCAACTGCTTAAACCAGAACTAATACACATTTATAATGACAGACACTGAGCCCTCAATCAGCATTCCCCAACTTAGTAGGCTGTATGCTACCTGTCCTGCCACCACAGTATCCCTGACATTTAATGAGACTCCCCTCCTGTCATAGTTAGTTGTGTGTTTTGGGGCTGTCAAGCATGGCATGTGGTGTAACCTGGTAGTACTAGGGTGCTCTTTGGAGCCTTGAACTTGTTGTCTATTACTGCACAGATATCAACATTCTCCATGCAGAGTAGAGGTTGTACTGCATGCATCTTGCGGTTTACATGTCCACCATTGAGTATCATAACTTCCATTTACTTATCCCCTGTGCTACCTATGTAGGTGTCCTTCTGTTTACAGCCTTACCAGCAGAATGCAAAGATGTGCAGACATTACACTATGGTAATTAATAGGGGTGTACCAAACAATACAATGAGAATCATACTGTTAATGCATCAGGCATGCTGGGATGTACCCACAATGATGATATTACACTGTACAGTTGACAACATGATAATATTACTACACATCTATGTAGTCACCCTGTGCATCAGCACTATGTTAACCGGTCCTGCATCGATGTTAGAGATTGCAGGAGGTGGCACAGTTTCATCCATATGCACAGGGTGTGTACTTGGTTTACCTGAGTCTGCCACTGATAAAACCAATCGACATGTATGTGTGTGTGTGTTAGTGAGGGACAACCGTAGAAGATGGGGCAATGTTGATGCAGTGTGTGCGTGTATGTGTTAGCCCTAGGTGTTAGCATTATGCATGTGTGTATGCATGCACACAGTTCCACCTTGTGGCCGCCATATACGGGTGTTTGTGGACAGCCACAGACTGTACCCGCCAGGTCATACAGATCACTGTCTCTGGCCACAGACACGGTACCTGTGCCTGGCAGGGGTGCTACGGACAGTATCAGGTACTAAGCCAGACTGGGTACTGTCATCAGAAGCAGGTGGTTGTTGACTGGAGACATGTCCCTGCTGGGACTGTCCAGAGCCATGTGCACATGGTCTCCTAGGGCGGTCTGATGACAGCACAGACCCAGCATTGCTGGGGCTGGTAATGACACTATGGGAGCGTCCGCGGGTTTGTTGTCGTCCGCCACGACTGCCAGCTGCTGCTGTTGCTGGCATTCGTCCACGTCGACGCCTCAACCGCCCTGCGTTGCCTTGGCTCATGGACATGTAGTTGTGGAACAGATCGCGTCCCCCCAACGTCTGTCAATGACCTCGGTGAAATTACAGATGGCAGCTGCAACGTCACGCATAGTGTCATTCATAGCAGTGCGTGTCATTCATAGCAGTGCGATGTGCTCTCAGCTCCCTCAGACCCTATGTGGTGTACCGTTCCATACGTGACTGTGCCTGCATTACAGCCCGGAACATAGCTGAGGTTGAAAAACCTCTGTGGGCACGTCTGACAGGGGCAGTATGAACACGGATGCTCCCACGAGAACCCCTGGACATCTGCCTGTGTGGTACCTTGTCAGGACTCTGGCCATGGCTGCTGTGAGGGGATGCATGTGCCACTGATACCACATTACCTTGGTCAATGCCCACTGTATGCTGTCCATCACCTAGGGATATTGGTGACAATGGATGTATTGGCAGGATGACTGTGTGCCTTGATGGGGTTGACAGCTGTGTACTGTCGATTGGCTGACCAACAATGGACCCTGGCACACCTCCCTGTGCCATTACACAGGTATCATCATTATCACTATCCCCAGCAGCAGATTCAGGTTCCCTGCTGCACACCACCAGAGCAGCACCAGAACCTGAGAGAAGAAGACAGGAAACACAGTTCACAATGTGCACACAATGTTACCACACATGCACACTTGCACACATGGGCACATGCACAGATGCACACTCCTCAGTACATGAGATACAAACACACAGACACACCTGCAATCACACCCTTAGCAATACCATTTTAGGGTATTATTACTGTTGCTATCATAAGTATTAAAGGAATGTTATTACACACTCACCAGCATGGATTGGCTGCCTTGCTGTTACACCAGAGGGACCTGCACAAATAAGACATTCATTGTCAGTGGGCACAACTGTGCCATTGATACTGTGAGAATGATACAGTTCAGTAGTACAACAGTTGGCTTTCACAGGTCTACTGCCGATATTGAGAATATCACTCTTGCACAATAATTACCAGGATAATAGCTACAAACACAGTACACACCTCACACATGCATAAACTACCAGTGTAGAGAACAGTCAACTATAGATATGGCAAGTTACCTGCACGCTCCAAGTCCTCCTGCTGGGTGGCTCCAGCCTCCATCATTACACATGTGTGTGGATGTTGTTGTTGGGCTGGAGCCACAACACTTAGGAGGAGCCCCTCCAGTCTGGTGAGGGGGGGGTGTATAGCCGCCCCACCACCTGTGGCAAGCTGTTGCCTGTGGATATCAGACGCACGCTGACTGACATTTCTAATTAAATCACTGCAGTGATGGCGTACCTGCTCATATGTCCGGTTGTGCATGCCTATGTCATGTACCCGACAGACAAGCTCTTGCCACAGTGCAGCCCTCTCCTGCTGGTTCTGGCTGGTGCGGGAAAGAGTGTGGCAAAATCCCGCACCAGGCTCTGGTGTATCTCCTCTTCCTCTGCAGCAGAGTACGTGGGATTGCGCTGGTGCACCATTGCCCTGGAAGGAAAAGAGAAATATGTGAGCAAGTGATATGGCACACATAAAACTCTACTGTAGTGATATCACTGAACTGCCATATAAAGCGTCTGTCTGTCTATTGGGGGATACGCATGTGAGTGACCACATGTCAGTGCTCAGCCGGCAACTCTGTGACCGTGCCTGGCACACTCCATACAACAAACAAGTAGACTCCAGCAGTCGGCACACTGTTTGAGGTCCAATGCACAGCCTCACACTGGGGGTATGTATCAAGGTAATGTATGAGGAACATTGTCAACCCATGCAATGCATGCAATGCACAGTACAAATGTCACTGGTAATGCACCGTAGTCTTTGTTGCCATAACCATACCTACACCACAGTCACATACAGGGAACCACAGCACAACATATGGCAATGTAGTATGTTTGTATCCCAATACCTGACTTATCTTTCTCTGGCCTCACACCAAGGACACACACTACCATGACAGACACAAAGTCATGCTGAGCAATCACACCATTACAGACCTTGCACACAGTCAGTGGCACACACATTCCACCTCACATAGTTGGTATTGCAATGAGTACATGTGTGTGTGTGCGCATTGTGTCATAGGCAGGTAGTATGCTATTGGGCCTGGGCCTACAGCAGCATACTGTTATGCTACCCTGTCCCTTGGAACACATGTAATGTGGTTGTACTTGCTCCTGTCAAACAGTTACACAGGGTGACTCATATGGCATACTACCTATCTGCATAACATTCAACAGGGGTATGTCTGACATCTACTAATGGGGAGCTTTTCTTTGTAATGCTGGGTGGTTTACTCCAGGGTATGGCCCATTTGTGGGTAGGAACCTGTACCTCCACCATGTGCTCTTTACTGCGGTGCCAAGGATGACAGACATAGGTCATTTATGCTGGGGATATTGTGAGGTGCTACCATGGTTGTTGGACAACTGTTATGGGTGTGACTTAACTATGTATATCCAGCAGTGGTATGCTCTGTGTCGGTAGTTTGAGAGGCACTCTATCTGTGGTTTTGTCAGTCACTCTGCATAGGTCATGTGTTTGAGGGCATTATTACTGTTTGTTAGGTATGACTGTATCCTTCTCCCTTTTGTAGTTGTCATGGGAGGTACATACCATAGGACATTGTGAGGTGTAAAAGGGGTACAGTGACCTACATTTCACTAGCTGACACCATTTCTGCTGACATGTACCATGTACAGGTATTAAAAGACTGGTGTGCCGCTGTGAATGTCACAGGGGAGGCTATTGTACACTTGTTTCCCATGTGCCCTCCTGACACATCCAGTATTAGGCAGGCAACCACATATGTGGTGGTTAGTGGTGTAAGGGTTTTGGAATGGGGTATGGTACTCCTGTATCCGCACTGGTGTTCAGTACATGCCTTTGTCACCAGGCACCTGTTGCAATACATCTGCACACATGTGCCTGTCTCAGTGTGTGTATATAGATATAGATATAGATATATATATATATATATATATATATACATATATATATACATATATATATACATATATATATATATATATATATATATATATATATATATATATATATAGAGAGAGAGGGGGGGGGTGAGAGATAGAGAGAGAGATATTCATATATATACATACATATCTGTACACATTAATATCTGTCTGTATATATCTATATATATCTATATATGTATGTGTCTGTTACATAATATGTGTATATACATATTCTATTTATCTATCTATATATGTTCATAGGTAGGTACTAGGCTATCAGCCCTAGGGCCCATACAAGCCTAGCCAATAAATGTACCCTGGCGTTCGCCACCCAAGAAAGGTATTTTCCTATGCCCCTGTCGAGCAGAGCCACAGACGTGATCCCCAGGGTGAATTCCCCATTTCCCATCCAATCATCAAGATCTTTCTTGAAGAGTGCTAATGAGGAGCTCTGTTTGACATAGATAGGTAGTCTGTTTCAGAGTATGGGAAGCGTCTGGGACAGGACTCTATCCCTCCAGCATGTTCTGTTTCTTGTGGTGACAAGGTTAAGGTCCCTAGAGCGTGTAGCTCAGAGGGAATGGGATTTTAAATGGAGCATGTCCAACAGCTCTAGGTTTGACATAGCTGTGTATGTTAGGCAGAGATCACCCCCGAGTAGGCGATATGCCATGGAGTCAAGCTGCAGTTTTTTGAGATGGTCTGCATAGGGCATCTGTTTGAGGCCAGCAATCCTCTTTGTGAGGTATTTCTGTGGTCTTTCCAGTTGTTGTAGTTGTCCTGTGAGGTACATACCAACAGGGGCATTGTACTCTATTATGGGTCTAATAAGTGATGAGTTGAGGGGAACAATGACCTCTTTTTTTCTGGATGGAAATCCTTTTGTGATGAGATGAGCCACGTAGAAGGATTTCCCGACCACTGTGGTGATGTGATTATCAAAGGAGAGACTACTGTGCACCTGTGTCCCAAGGTCTGTTGTCACATTTTCGGCATTAAGTAGACTACCAGCTATGTGGTAGTTCATGGGTACAGAGGTTATACCACAGGGATGACAATACACATTTTGGCATTGAGCTTCAGGCCATGGCTTTGACACCAGGTATCTGTCTCAGTGAGGGCCTTTTGTAGTTTGCCCACATCGTTAGGAGTTGCAATTATGGCTCCTAGTTTGCAGTCATCTGCAAACTTTGTTAGCTACAGACCTTCTGTGTTGGCCTGCACTTCAGAGAAGTAGATACCAAACAGGGGAGGACCCAGGACTGAACCCTGTGGTACTCCACTTGTCACTGGTCTGATGTCAGATTTGGGATACGCTACTTTCACAGTGTGGGTTCTGTCCGTGAGCCAGTTGGCAACCCATCTTATGACATAGGGATTTATACCTAGTTTAGTGTGCTTATCTATATTTCCAGAATGGGGGATTGTGTTGAAAGCCTTGGCAAGGTCTACATAAGCTGTGTGAACCATTTTACCATCATCTATGGCTTTGGTGACTGCTTCAAAGAAGTCAGTCAGGTTTAGGAGACATGATCTGCCTTTTACAAATCCAGACTGAGTAGGGTCCAATGTTTGGAGATTACCAATGTCTTTGTTTATGAGTTCCATGATGGTACATTCCATGGCCTTGCAGACCAGGCTCGTCAGGCTAATGGGGCGGTGGTTACCGTGGTCCATCGTGGCTCCCCCTTTGTGGAGTGGGATGTGTTGTGGTGCGCCATTCACTGGCTACAAAGCCTGAGGTGAGGCTATGATTGAACATGGTACTGCGGTAGGGTGCCAGTTCATTCAGTAGTTCGTGTAGAATGCAGCCTGGGATATTGTTTGGTCCCATGGATGCTGTGTTCTTGGCTTTGGAGAGTGTGTATTTTACCTGTGCAGTCGTGATTATAGGGACTTTGCATTCTTCCAGTATAGAGATGGGCCCTCTAGGGGGTGAGAGGGGGGTAATGTTAGCACTGAACCTCTCTGCCAGGATGTTGGCAATATCAGTTGGTTCTGTATATTTAGTGGCATTATGCTGTACCTCAGAGCAGATCTGAGTGTTCCCATTTAGATTCTTGACATAGCTATAGAATGCTTTGTGGTTGTCTTTAGAGTCAGTGGCAATTTTGTTTTCGTAACTAGCTTTGGGGGATTTTATGATGTTACTCAGCTTCTTACTGAGGTTGACCAGGGAGTTCCTCCAGTCATGGGAATTTACTTATTTTTGCAACAGTTTCTTTCTTCTGATGTAGAGTTTGTTTATGGCAGAGGACCATCAGACTGGCTTCCTTTGTCTGGGGGATAACATCTTGGTTCTATTAGGGATAGCATGATCCATGCACTCGTGTAAGTGCTTATACAGTGCATTTGTGTAGGATTCGGCAGTCATACCTCTATTGTCCGTCTACATGGGTGTCATGCAGTTTGCCACTTCTGTCTTAAGAAGTGTGACATTGGCTTTTGAGAAGTTTGTTACGATGGTGTCCCTAATTGGGGCTGGGGGTGGGATGTGGATGTCTAGGCTGATTACCTTGTGGTCAGATCTGACCAACAAGGAATTGACCTCTGGTGTGGAACACTGGTTTCCCATGATGGTGATGACCAAGTCTGGGATATTGCTGCCCCTGGTGGGGGTGTGAATAAGTTGATCCAAGGTGTTGGTATTTATGAATTCTAGAAAACATTGAGCAATAGAGTTGGTACAGGAGTAGTTTTTCCAGTTAATGGTGGGGTAGGTGAAATTGGCCATTATTAGAGTGTTGGGTTGTGCACAATACTTTCCAGTGTATCATGAAATGAGGGGTGTGAATCCTGGCGCATGGTGGGGGGGTCTGTAGCAAGCTACGATTTGGATTGCGGTCTTGCCCAGAGTTAGCTGCAATTGGATACCTCAGATGCATTATGCTGTGCAACTAGCCTGGAGGTGTGGATATCCTTAATGAATATGGACACGCCTCCGCCTTTATTGCTTCTTTCTGGGTTAGGTGGCCAAAAGTTGTGGTATGAATTGAAGCCTGGTAATGCAGGGGTGCTCTCTGGAGCTTTGAACCAGGTCTCTGTCGCTGCACAGATGTCACAGATGTCACTGTTTACAGCGGTGAATTTGTCATTTGAACCTTGCCTGACAAAGGCACTATAGGGGTGGCATGAGTCTTAGCCAGTATCCAGAATCCTGAGTTCCGGTCGACAGGTGCAGGCCATCTCTGGCAAAGCATCATCGACTGTCGATCATGTCGTCCCAGGCAGACAGATGCTGGATCCCCTTAGAATGACACCAGAAGCTTAGCCAATTGTTGAGGTCAATCATTTTGTCCATGTACTGTGGTATCATTCTGGGTCTATCTATTTCTACATCCCTCTCTATTTATGCATACATATATGCATATTATATATAGATACATATATATACATATACATATAATATATATATATATATATATATATATATATATATATATATATATATATGTGTACATATCTTTTTATTTACACATACGAATACACACACTAACATACTGCTAAACAGTCATTACTGTACAACCTACATTGTACGTTGCACTACAACCTACATTGATATATGTGCACATAGCATCCTTCACATACATATGTATGTCCAGCCTTCACTAACAGTTGCAGTATGTCCCCTGCCCTATGCACATCTTCATATATATATATATATATATATATATATATATATATATATATATATATGGAGGGTTCACAGTATGTAGACTATTACATTATTAGTTTACATTGCCTTTGTTGGACACTGTTATTTTTGATGGCTTGCTGCTTGGTAGCCTGCTGTTCTGTAATGTTGTAGTTTTGGCAGTCTGTGTCTCTTATTCGTTTTTTTTTTTTTTTTATTTATTTGTTTTTATTTATTTTTTCTCTCCCTCTTTCTCTCTGTCTCTCCCTCTGACTGTTGCAGTGACAGTATTGCATGTGTGGACTGGGAGTACAGGCTGCTTTTGTAGGTATATGCAGATGTGCATGTGATGGCCTCTGCACCAATTGTTAGCCAGCATTTGCTAATTGCATGCAGCCTGCTGTGTGGTAATTGCAGTTCTCACTGTGTTATCAGGACAGTGCTATAAAATGTTAGGTGAGGTAGGCGTAGCCCTTTCAAATTTTCAAGGTGGGGACCATGCTGGTATGCTGTGGGCACTGCTCTGTGAGCGTAAAGGTTGGTATGTCTCTCATATCTCAGACTGTGTTGTAGGCACTGACATGCATGTTGTACTGACAACTGACTATTGCTTCCTCCAGTTTATTCTTCTCTGTGAGTATGTTAACTGACACCTAATAATACTAATACTGTTTAAATGGGAGTATGTGCTTTCCTGTGGGACTTGTGGAGTAACTGGTTTACAGCAGTGGCTCTTGGAATTTGTTGCTATGGCTTCACTATTTAGCCTTTACATTCACTCCTTGGAAGCCTGCTAGGTGTCTTTACTGGAATGTGTTGCTATGGCTGTCCTATTTTCCATTCACATTCACTCCTTGTAATGCTTGCTATATTTCTTTCAGCAGCAATTCCTTATATGTTTGTTGTGGTTTGGTGGTACTGCATGCAGTCTGGTCTGGCCAAGGTGTGGGGCTTGACACCTACAAGGGTATTTTATTTTGCTGCTGAGCAGTAGTGGCACCTTGTACTTTGTACTAACAGTTATGGATAGCAGGCACATGCAGTGCTTGTAAACTGCTATACTGTCCTTCTGTTATTAGTTGGATACCTCCTTTGATATATGTGGGTTGTACACCTACATGTGGGTGTGCTTGTAGAAGCTATTCTACAGTTATTCACAAACTGTGTGACAGCAGACAGAATGCTATGCCTGTGAGTTTGTGACACTTGCAGGCCTCAGATACTCACTCTCAGGTGTATCTTTTATCAGCCTCAGGGAATGGTCCATATCAGTGGGATACACCCGTGATATATTTCAGATATTCTGCAGTTGTGACTGTGGGGTATTTTGAGCATGTGTATTAATACACCATTTCTGCATGCACGTAGTGCATACTTTCAGTAGTTGACAGTTACCATTACGTGGGACAAAACACCCTTCTGCCTACTGTTCGTACATTTCACAGGGAGTCAGTGGGGCACAGCTAACATTTGTTTTCAAATCGGGGACATCCCTGTAAATCAGTCCGAGTTGCGAGGTCTGGCCTCTTACCTGTTCAAATATAGCAGTGTTTATCCTGCTCTGATAGTGTGTGTGGTTTGCAAGATGCTTCTGTCACATTATTACCTACTAGCTACCGACTAGCATGGCTGTTTCTCTTCTCACACTCATTTTATACAAATCCACAAGAATTGCCAGTAAAGATACAAGAAAAGCTTTGTGTAATAGCCTTCCTATATTCCCTTTACATTCAGTCCTACTATTTCATGATATATTGCTTTCAGCACAAAGTTCTTGTATATCAATTATGGTTTAGTGGTAAGTCATGCAGACTAGTGTTTCCAAGGTCCTGGGTTCGAGACTGACAGAGGAATTTTATTTTGCTGCTGAGCAGACTACAGGCCTTGTCATTCAGAGTGACTAAGGCACTTTTAAGCAGTTGTAAGCGGGTTAGCGCTGGTTTGCGTGGAGCTCACGCATGCGCAGTGCCACTTAGCTTCGCGCACACACGCTTAGCTAAGCGCACACAAGCACACACCCGCTTACTACTGCTTAAAAGTGCTTACTCTCACGCACACCCGCGCTCATTTCTTTGAAAGAAAAGAAAATGGGGAGATAGGACAGTGGTGAAAAAGGGGGCACAAAGAGGGTAGGACAGTAGGAAAACAAGCTCGGGATTTGCAGGAAGGATGTAGGAAAGGCCCATAGCTGCCCATTTCTTTATCAGCAACAGCTGTGCATATGTCTGTAATTTGGTGTGAAATATGAAACCTTCCACCACTGAGAGAGGGGTGAGGACAACAAAATATGTTGTACAGCCAATTGTAATTACCACTTCACATGTCCAGCAGACATGTCTGCAAAATGGGCAGCTATGTATGGGGCGTAATTTGTTTGCAGGAACAGAGTGCCCCTTTTTTTTTTTTTTTTTTTCAGGTGAGAGTGGAATGTGAGGTACAGGAAGTAGGTATGTTTGGGGAGGTAGGTAGGGGAGGTTAACAGACAAGACGAACAAGACGCATACAGGGGCAGAGTATGACACGTGGGGGGGGAACCCAATTGACGGGGGCGGATGTTGGGATATCGCGAGCCCATGAGCCCACAGATGGCAACAGTGGAACTGAGATCCCCACCCATGGGCAGTTGCCACTGTGCCTTCACAGCCCAGGACGGGGCTGTGCTGGGGGCTGTGTAGGATGGGCAGCAGGGACACCCGTGAGTTGTGCCACCCGAGCCTCGAGCTGGTGTAGGGGTTAAAGCACAGAATGCCTGATCTCGCTACGCACCACAGATCGGACACTTTGGAGGGTGAGTGTATGGTCTCCTCCGGCCACGCTTGCAGAGGGGGGACGAGCCCCATCTCCTGCAGCGCTTCCACCCGAAGGTGGCACAGGGCCACCGGAGAAGGTTCCGGCCTGGGCATTGGTGCCAGGTGCACTCGCCAGCTGAGGTGGGAGAGGTGGGTCTGCTGGAACCCGCCTTCCCTGTTGTCCAATGTTTAGAAATATTTTATGACATTTTCGGTTAGTAACAAACAATACCATTCAAAATTAGTTGTAACAGCATGCATCAGTATTCCCATTAACCAAACACCCATGAATTCCAAACATTTAACAGCAAGCATAACACATGCATATTTTGAGCAACAGTACACAATCCAACAGCATGCAGGGTCGATTGATGGCAACAGGCCATCAGGTTTGGATATGTGAACAGGGCACATTTTATTTATTTTATTTTTATTTTACATTTGTTGACCGGGATAGTCCGACTGGATGCATGTCCATTTTCAGCGGAGGCCCGGGGAGAAAAGCTCCACATAGGTACAAGACAATATAGTTACAATACAGTGAAATAGAAATAAAAATAAAATAAAAGAAGGAAAAATAGGAGAATACAAATTACATAAAAATTAGTTACTATAACTATAAACTGGTTGGCACATGATCTCACCAGTGACACAGGCATACCAAGGACTGGTGAACAGGTCCATCACCACCATGCGGACATGCACATGCAGCAACGTACATGCAAATATGTTTGAACCAGCAGGACAAATGTCCATAGGAACTGATTGTGAATACACATACCCAGTTTGTTGTGGAATGGCATTATTTGTGAATATAGGGTAGGGTGAAGAAATATTTCATTAACAATTTCAACTACATATACATATGCTGTACATCTCTAGTAGCTGCAGATATACATACCCTGCAGGTCTTAGTACAGTTTCCTATATGTAACCTTAGGAATGTTGGTGATGGGACTGTTGCTGATACATTAATATACATTGCATTTTTATTCATACACATTTCATATCTGGCTATGTTCAGGTACAGCATCCTGCTACATTTCATTTATATAACTCTAGACAACTGTGGATGTTCATTATTTCATACAACCATACTATCTCCATATTGCAAGGGTGCAGCAACATATACAAATTGTGGGACAGACACATTCCAGCTTCAGTACTTTATTTCAAACATTTCACTGTTTGGTTTTGGCTGTCTCATTCATTTCATTATGTACTGACTGCAGTATACTTTATTCAGAAGTTATAACAGCTTTCTTGGTCGATTCATACCTCTTTCTCACACTCACTTGTTTTATTTTTACAATTCAAGTTGGTGCTTTATTCTAGGCATTATTAACATGTCATACCTGATTACAAAAATCCTTTCCAACAGACTCACTTGTTTCATATGGCAGATTTTCTAAGGGGATGTATTTGACACATGTCTATTATCTTTAGCTTGTTTACCACTCATTTTCAGGCTGCTGCAGGTTATCTGATATTACACTTCAGGTGGGTAATCACTATTTCAGACTTGTTTACTTTTTTTTTCTGGATTACAGGCTGCATCACTTATCTAATCATACAGTACTAGCAGAATATTTCTTCTAGTGTTATTTGAACTTTATTAATATGTGACTACACTGACCTCTTACAAGCTGTCTCACTTATATTGTATAACAATTACAGAAATATAATTACTAACCTGCCTGGTGGCATAACCGCTCCAGCCTATCACCATAGGCTTGTCGATTGCGGAATGCACACCTGCAGCTGTAATATAAATGAAGTAATATTGGAACATACATCTCCATAATATCAGCTTGGATAATTCCTTACATGCATAATTACATGGATACTTACTCAGTAGTGGGGCGTTGGGCATTTGCCAGGACTCCTGGATCCAACGTTTCAGTTGGTCCTGCTTCCGTCTCTTCAGGTCCGCATGGTGGTGATGGACCTGTTCACCAGTCCTTGGTATGCCTGTGTCACTGGTGAGATCATGTGCCAACCAGTTCCACGCCTCTGCCTTATATGCACCCCACAGAACCTGGCCCTGCATGAGTTGAGCCTCATGATCGTGGACTAGGAGCCAAACCATGTATTTGGACTCAACACCCCACCTCTGTGCTCGAAAGCGACTACCCTCTCCTACACCTGCCATCCTGACTGCAAATAGGTTCCACAATCAGTTATGCTGTGTATTCCCGCCTATGGGGCTTGTATATGCCGTTTTTCCTGCACTTATCTGTAATTGGCCGTTTTGGAATTGTATCAGCTTCACAAAACCTGCTTTGTCATGCTTCTATTTCCATTCATTCCTATATATATGCTAATACTGCATTTTTCAGTACAGCTGTCATGGCTTAGTGGTTCAGTACTTTGACTATGATGCACAGTATCCTGGGTTCGAGCCTGGTCATTGCTTTTTTTTTATTTTACTACTGTCTAGACAGGCTAGGAGGTGTGTCTGTTTAAAGGCGGCTTTGATACAGGTTGCTCAACGTTGCCCTCCGGTAAGCCGGTTGGCGCGCTGCGCAGCTCCGCGCAAACGAGTTACGCTGGTTAACGCGTTATTTGGCTATGAGCACGCATATTACGCTGTGAGAAGTGTTGCGCAACTATGGGCACACAGTTTCAGCGTGTTAAAGTGCTGCTCAACTCCGGGCACTCGTATTACACCTGTTAAACCACTGGTCACCTGCTTGTTAGAGCGCTGCTCAGCTATGAGTACTTATAAAATATTTTATTTTTTTATTGTGTTAGATTTCTTCATAAAAACATGGCCCATTTCATTGCATTTTACTTAAATTATAATTGTATATATGTACATATATGTCAGGGGATTGTTTTGTGCTTATTTCACTAAAAATAAAAATGATGTTGTTGGGGCTCGAACCGTGACTGCCTCCTCTTTGGCCGACGTCTCTACCGCTACGCTATTGCTACTTGGCTTATTTTGCATATTTGGAGCTTATATGCTTTTTCAATGACTGCTAACTGTGGCTGAGCGAAGGGCACACCTGCACAAACGAGTGCAATTACGGGCAAACATTTTTGAAATACAAAAAAAATATTAAACTGTTCATTTTTACGTTTTACATTTCAGTTGGGCTAATAGTCTGTAGGGGCATGTGTGCTGTTGTGTTTCTTGACATTTCCACGGACTCACTCGTGGGAGTTTCCTTTTGGGACTGTGATTCTTCTGGGGGCGTGTCCCTTTGCAGGTCTCGCCATGCGGACACGCCCCCAACATTGTTACATGGACTGTGTTAGCCTAGGGTGTGATTCAGCATGCCCTCATGAATATGCATGGCATGCTGACATCACCCGTTTAACTGCAGCCTCCGTGTAAGACTTGCTAACTCTTACATGGAGGCTTCGTGAATCCTGCAGATTGACTTTATTATGTTTGATTTCCTAGACTTTATATATATATATATTTTTTTTTATTAAAACTATAGTTCTATAACTATCATTTGCCAATTTGTTGATATGTTTAGAAAAACTCATAGCTGAATCTACCCATATACCCAGGTCCTTAAATGAGTCTACAGTTTCAATCACTGTGTGCTGTATTAAATATTCACCTTTCAGTTTGTGTCCCAAGTCTCATATGCTTATTTTTCAATGTATTTATCAGTATATTATTCTCCTTTGCCCAAATGGTCAGTTTAGTGAAATTATTTTGTAGACATGCCTTATCTCTAACAATTTCAGGTCATCAGCATATAGACTATAGAACACCTCGGATGAAAAAGTAAGGTCTGAAAGATGCAATCTAAACAAGTAAGGGCCTCGGACAGAGCACTGTTGGACACCTTGACTGTAACCAAAGATTTCACCTGTCCAGTTGGTGTGTGATTCTTGCCATGTCCTATTTGTAAGACATGCAGCTATCCATCTTATCAACAGTACATCAATGCCTAGTTGTACTAATTTATCGATCAGTGTTTTGTGTATGAACCTGTCAAATGCTGAAGTTAATTCTATATAAATCACATCACAGCACAATTTTTCATTCATAGCTGTTATTATATTGTTATAGAACATCATGCTACAAGTGGTAATAGATCTATTTTCAACATATGCATGCTGATATATGGTTTCAAGTCACAACCTATCCAGTTCTAACAGTAACTTGTTCAGTATTACCTTCTCCATTATTTTTCCACAACATGAAAGTGTACTTAAGGGTCTGTATGACTCTGGGTTTGTCCTACTCCCCTTTCCCTTAAAGACAGTTTTAATGTGCATGTTTCCAATCTTGAGGAATCTCCCGATATTTACATGACCTAGTGAATAATAGATTCCAAAACTGTCTTCCTCTTGGAATGATTGTGGTTCAAATGGGCATGTCACTGGTTTGGTACATCAACAGACAAGGGTGAACCAAATCCTACCTCTTAATGTCGAGAAGCCCTAAGAGTGTGGCATTGGGCAATCACCTGCAACTGCTTTCTGATTGCAATGCACATTCCAGAGATGTCCATTGTGACCGTAGACAAAATGATCAGGTCCATTCTATTTCCTCACCAGTGGTCCCTCAACAGCAGTGTGTCTGAAATGGTCTTCCGGCAGTGAGGGCAAACCTTCCTGCGATCTCTTTGCATCCTCCCCTGAACAACAAATGTAGCAGCTTTTTTGCCCTGTTCCCCCTCTGGGGGACTTGCTGAGGGAGCCTGTGCTCCACTGTTGGCCCCCTGATCTCCTGTAAGCTTCTTCCCAGATTCCTTCAGAAAGCGGACAGGTTGAAGAGCAGAGCAGAGTCATCTTCATTGCCCCTTATTGGCCTTGACAAATTTGGTTCCTCTTCCTATGGCCTCATCTTCTGTATCCCCCTTAGATTCAGGACTTACTGTCTCATCCAACAGGCCCGGTTCTCTTGGACCTTCAAAATCTTAAGCTGACCACATGGTTTCTCAAATTCCATTAGTAGCCAGGTAGCCCATGCCTTCCTTCCCTGCCCGTTCTCTTCACCTGTCATCACACAACCCCTCCACAAGGAAGCCCTACAGAAGTAAGTGGAGAAAGTTTGCTTATTGGGCTGTGCAAAATCACGTAGACCCCTTTTCAGCTCAGCTTCATTAGACTCTTTTTTTTTTTTTTTTTTTTTTTTTTTTTTTTTGTTATTGTTTGTTTATTTGGGGCAAAATTATTCAGTGGGATTGCGAGTGAATCTAAGTTCAACTCCCTGCCATTTCTGTTTTCATGTGGGGCTTCAAAATTCATCTTTAGCTTTTTCTAAAGCATTCTTGAAAGGCACATTGCTTCTCAGGCCCCCCTTATAAAGGCCCAGTTCTTCCTTTGAACCAGAAGCTACATGTGATTTGAAGTTTTTGACATGGAAGATCTTTTTCTAGTGGCTGTTGCGTCTGCCAGGAGAATTTTGGAGTTACAGGCCTTGTTTTCCAAACCTCAGTACTTGATTTTTCACAAGGATAGTCTTTCCTTGCGTACCTGTGCATCTTTTCTGCCTAATATGGTGTCAGAATCCAACATTAACCAAGCCATTTATCTACCAGTATTTTTCTCCAGCTTCACAAATAAGGGAGAGTACTTGTTGCTTTTACTGGATGTTCATAGACAATTATGTTTCTACTTGCACAGAGCAGAAGAGTTTAGAAAATCAGACCAACTTTATTTCCTTTGCATCTAATAAGTTGGAAAAACCAGTTTTCAAAATAACTTTAAATGGCTAACAGATTGCATTTTTCTCATTTATAATGTATTGACTCTACCCTTGGCAGAAGCATTGAAGGCTCATTTAACCAAGTCTGTGGCTTACTTCCACTTCGTTTCATGGCCGATATTTGTGCAGCTGCTACTTGGTCTTCTAATCCTATACCTTTATTTCTCATCATAAATTGGACATGATATTGAGGGAAGAGCAGCTTTCAGCTTTGGCTTCATTGTACCCAGGAATATCCTTCCTTAGAATCCACCCAAGGACTTTGGTAGCTGGGGACTCTGTCCCATTGTTTGAGGAACAAATGAAAATTGACAACATCAGATAAAGAAGTTACGTACTCACCATTATGTTCCATCTGTGTTGTCCATTTTCATTCTATCTTAACCCCCCCCCCCCCCCCCATTCAGTCCCTTGACTTTTTTTTCTGATAACTTCTGGTGGAGTGAGTGTTACAGGAACACCTTAGGTCCCTTATGTTGAACTCCAGTTATAAGAATGGCTTACAGGGTCATTATTGTTTCCAATTTCTGTCGGTTTCAAGCTGTGGAAAGATTTGTAGGAGATTGGGCTTAGAGCATTATGGGTTGAAAGAGGGCTCAAGAGTTTGTCGGCTGCGAGCTAGTAGAACGGCCGAGTCGGATCAGAGTTTCGGATCAGAGTCTCATTGGTTGAGGAAGAATGAAAATGGACAGCACAAGTGGAATTTAACGGTGAGTACATAACCCCACCCCCCCAGATCATAGGATTTGTTTTTCATCTCTTGTAAAGGTAAGAAGAAAGGACAACCAGTGTCGATGATTGTCTAAAGCTGTTACTTTTTTGTTATATTCACCATGACAAATTTTGTCCAGGCAGGGTCAGGGCCCACTCTAAAAGGATATTGGCTTCTTCTCTGGCTTTTTGGAAAGGGTTGGATTCTAGAAGTATTCTAGAAGTTACTACTTGGTCCTGTGTACATACTTTTACAATTCACTATAGGCTGGATTCCTTCTCTAGGTCTAGATCATGCTTTGCTAGGACCATTCTCCAGGGGAACCTGGACCCTTCTCCTTCCACTTCCCAGGCATTAGCTGTAGTAATCTACCCATATAGCTATGGCTACTGCAGCATTGATCAGTATGAAGAGCATAGTACGGGTGTGTAAGTTGAACTTGCCAAAACAGTGGCTGTTCAATTGATCACCGCTGCAGTAGCCACTCCCTCCCTCCATTCTCCTTGTTTTTTGGTGTGGGTTTTTTACTTTTTTCTCCAGGGTGTGGACATTTTTTTTTTTCCTAGCCTTGTCCTTTCAGGACTGTGCCTCAGTCTGTCTGACGACAAGAAAGCTCTGGGGGGGCTTCACACCCAAACTCATCTTTTAGTCAGTTCAGCTCGAGCTGCTTGACAGCTTGGGCATGTGGAAGGTGCCTTGAAGCTTTGGAAGCTGGCAGGCTGTTATAGTATTTGCAGGATATAACCCATATAGCTAAGGCTACTGCAGCAATGATCATTCGAACATCTACTGGTATGGTAAGTGAAACCTGCACAACTGTACTTTCTGATGTTTGGCTCACTTGAAATGTATAGAAAATGCTTCTGCGGGAGTTTTTAACATGAATATAATTTGCATGAATAGCCTCCCTTCTTCACATTTGAGATAAAACTCTGCTGTTCTTTTGTCTGTTGTAATATATTGTACCTTGTGTTTTTAAAAATACATTTATGTGCCATCTTTTTCTAACAGTTTCCTGATTGAGTAGCACTTAATATCTGCTGCATTGCCTAGCAGTTTTGGTTGCTTCTAGTGCAAGTAACACTTGCCCCTGTAACTGTACCTGTTTTGCTTACAGAAAAAAGTTTTCAGTACTTGCTGTGTTGATGCAGTTTTGGGCAACTTTTAGAGTTGAATTGTTTCGAGTGGAAATTGCAGTTATAGTTTTGGCTCCTGGAGCCTATTCTGTGACCTGCTTTGCTTAGCAGATTATTAGACACCTCACTGTTACAAGTGTGTCCATGTCTCAGTCCAAGGGGTATCTTTTGTGTGAACTTAAAGATGTTTTGACCATCCTGGGGGGGGGACTCAGAGTACCTCATTTTAAGGTTTGCACTGAACCATTTCTCCCCACCTGTGTTCTTCAGAAGTCTGTTTACAAAACTAGTGTAGTTGGTTGACATCCTTTCCAATAGGAGTCTGATAATGATACATCTGAACTATGAACAAGCTAAATGGGCAGCACTAAATTATTTACTACCTGCAACCCTTTGCTTACAACATGCCGACTACCTGACAGGTATACATCACATCTGGTGGGACACCACTTTAAATGACTTGTATAGTAATCTTTTAAAAAAAATACATTGCAGGTAATATCAAGTTGATTAAACTTAGTTGCATATAAAGGAACTTGGCCAGAAGTAAAGACGTGACAGTTTAAGTTGAACTGAACAGATTTGTGTAGAATTTAATTTAATTGGCAAATTGGTGAATGTAACGGTGCAATTAACACAATTAACAACTCATCAAAAGAGAGAGCAGTTTATGAACTGCTCCTCTTACCTAATAGCTTAAAACCGGTTCAAAGAAAAACAAAGCAGTTTGTCAGAATTACTGTGATAAAATGACAGTGTAGACTGGCAAGTGAACAGGAAGGGGACAAAAGGGATCTGCATGTACAAATCACCCCTGAGTAAGGTGCAGGAGGATCCCTTTCCTACTGTTCCATTTATGGAGTCCTAGATTTAGTTTATATAAAAATCAGTTATAAAAGTGACAACTTTAATGCCCATGTGCAGGGTGCACTGTTTGGTGGTGGTGGTGGGGGGGTTCACAGAGAAAGGCATTGCCTTGAGTCTAAAAGCTATCCAGCATGTGGATAGAATGTTTTGGTAGAATCAGATGGTGGTCCAAAAAAGTGGACGTTTTTTTGCAAGTCTAAAACCAAACAGGAAGTGTGTTCTTTAGCTGACCATTTAATTTTTGGTTGAATATCCCTAATGTCTTACTGGAGGTTATAGGTGCATGGTTATGCCCCCACAAGTTTTGGCAAGAAAGTTCCATTTTGTTTAGTAGAATACAGACTTGGGTTCTTCTGTCATATCTGGCAGCTTTACCATTAAAAACTTAACTTGTGGAGAAGTCCATAGTTAACTCTGTGATTGTCCTGTTTCCCTTTATTTGGATTGATTTCTTATTAACCTTTCCAAGCTTAATTCAAAAATATGTTCTGAGAGATGATGTACTAAAAAGGCGTACCCTTTTAGACTGCTCTGTTTAGTAAGCTGTGGCCTGTTTGTCTGTGACAGAAGACAGCTGAAGACATGCAACAATTCTGCTATGCTGTTTTATGCTCTTAGTTAATACTGATGTGCCCTTTTATGCTAATATGCCAAGAAAGGCAGTAGTGTGCAATTTCATAAACTGTGAACATAACACTTCATGTAAATCTTGGCTGTTGGTAGCAAAATGACCTGAAATAATAAGATTACTATGCTGTTTATAATTGTGGATTTTTGTGTAGCAGACTGATGTTCTTCGTGTTTCATTGTTGCAGTCATCACACTTGGGTTATCCTGCCTGGGGTAGCACTCAGTCGGCCCAAATACCAGAGGCTTAGTATTTCTGCGTCAGTTGCTGTCCCTCCAGGACTGACGTCAGGTAGTCAACGGTATAAAATCAGGCAGCCGAAGCCATTACATCAGTCTTTCTTGCCAAGGAGCCCAAAGCAGAAGCAGTTCACACGAGTGCCGGTCGACCTCCAACTTCATTTCAGAAATGAAAACTCAGGTAAAGTCTTCTAAAGCTAAGTACCCCTTTGGTGATCCTTTTTTCGTGCTCTAACCGATGTCAGAAAAAGTTAACAATTGTCTCGTCTGTGGAAAGCAAACACCACACCAAGACTTCCATTCTTACTGCATCACCTGTTTAGGCCCAGACCACGACGTCCCTCACTGTCACTTTTGTGCTTTGTTCAACACCAGAACTGTACATAGTCAGGCCCTTATTGTAGAGAAATATTTTCGATCTCAGTCCTCGTATTCCGATATGGCTTCAGTAAGCGATCCGACTGCCGATCTTCCAAAAAAACATAAGATAAAGACAGAGACAGACCACAAAGGTCCAAAACTGCTGACAGTGCTTCTGTTAAGCTAGTAGTCAGTTCTCCGGTCCTCAGTGAGGCACTTGCAGCCCCTGATGCCCACTTCTCTGGTTTCGCAGGCCACTACCGAGACCCGTTCAGAGTCCAGTATGCCATGAGACTCTTCCTTGACTAAGGATCCTGTGGATGTCTCTACCTTGGATGGGTCCGGAGCCACTGAGCAGGTACCGGCTTTCGAGAAAGTTCTTCGTACTACCGATACTCTACACAAACTGACTTCTTTCGTGTCTTCAGTTCTTTCTAAAACTACAGAGTTTCTAAGGTCCAGGGTACAAACTACGGCCAAAAAAACGACGACCCAAGCTCAGGCACCTGCTTCCATGCCTCAATCTCAAATGCCTAAAATGGTGGAAGACTTTATTGTGCTTATTAGGGGAAGCCAAGCTACCCCTTCCAAAAGAAAAAGAGACTTGTCCCCAGCAGTTTTATCTGAACAGGAGTCCGATGACTCTGAGGTTTCTGAATATGAAGACATGCAACCCCTCTCTGCTTATAAGGATTCAGATGAAGGGGAATCCATTCCATCTGCCTCTCCTCCAGAGGATTTTTCATTTGGTGAAACCCTACATACTTTAAGGGGAGCATTTCCAATGGGAATGTCAGAATTATCCTCAGTCAAAAAAGAGACTCAGGGAATTCTTAGATTTACCACAGCACAGACCTTTAGCCATTCCTCCTGTCCTGGATGTTCTGGATGATGTTTTTATGGAATTCAGTTTGGCTCCTGCTCCCAGGAAACCTGACAAGTACTACAGAGTCCCTGACTCTCACAAATTCCTTTTCAAAAATCCTATTGCTGACCCAGAGGTCATCTCCCAAGGACCTAAAGGAATTAAAGCAACCTCAGCTAAGACTCCCACCCCCACAGACAGGGATTCACCAGCTTGAGACGGATGGGGTAAAACAGTATACACCTCTGCAACTCTTGCTATTAGAGCACTAAATTGTCAGTTCCACATGCTGAAATATCAGCAGCATACAATGGAATTCCTCAAACAAAAAATATCTTCCTTTCCTGCTTGTGCAGAAAATAAAGAATTACAAGAGCTTATGCATTCTGCAAGCCAAGTTGCTAAGCACACCTTGCAGTGTGGCTTTGACGCCCTAGAAGCATCTTGCAGGGCAGCAGTCACTGGTTCTATGCTTAGAAGGCATGCTTGGCTTAAGGAACAGATCTTGCCAGATCATGTCAAATCAAAATTATTGGACGCACCATTGAACAAAGGCAATTATTTGTTTGGCACCAAGGCAGAAGAGGTCTTAAAAAAGATGGAAGAAAAAGCTAAATCTTGGCAGAGAGGTAAAGACGTTTTACAGATCCAGTCTCCGAGATTCAGTAGGCATTGCCCCTCCAAGCACTGGTCCTTTCCAGCCCCCTCCAGGCCAGCTCAGCCAAGTCCCAGGAGAAGCAGAACACCCAGACAGCAGTCCCAAGGAATGCAGAGATCTAAGCAATGGATTTCCTCCTCTTCAAAAACAGGGAGTGCTAAGCCACCCCCTTATGGTAAGAACCCACAATGACTTTACACCTCCACCCCTTACCTCTGCCCACCTGCTTCTGCCCCTAGGAGGAAAACTCTCCTTCCATGCAAACAACTGGGCCTCTATTACCAGTGACCAATGGGGCCTCAACATAATGTCCCAGGGATACAAATTTTATTTTCACACACTGCCAACCCCAAAAGGGTTCCCAGATCTTGCTCCAAAACAGTGGGCAGAGGCCAAAAAGCAAGTCCATTCCCTGTTCTCCATGAGGGCAATACAGCATGTTCCTGCAGACCAGATAGACCAAGGTTTCTATTCCAGACTCTTCTTGGTACCCAGAAAAGAGAGCACCTAGTGCCCAATCCTCGATCTATCTATTCTAATTATCTTTCTGGTGATACCAAAATTTAAAATGCTCACCCTTCAGCAGCTTCTTCCTATGCTTTCCAAGTATGCTTGGTTAGCCACTTTAGACCTAAAAGAGACCTACCTACACATCCCAGTCAGGGAATCTTGCAGGAAATATCTGCGTTTTAGGGCAGGATCTATGCGCTTTCAGTTCTCTGCGCTTCCCTTTGGTTTATCCACTGCTGTCCGAGTTTTTACAAAAATGCCTGGCTCCAGCCATTGCTTTTTGCAGACAAAGAAATATTGAAATTTACCCCTACATATACGATTGCCTGATTCAAGCAGACAGTCAGGAAAAGCTGTTACAGCACCTGACCTTTGTAAAGGACCTACTGACCTCCCTGGGATATATTATCAACGAAAAGAAATCAAAACTAGTCCTCACACACAAAATTGTATTTCTGGGAGCAAGCCTGCACACAGCATCCCAGATGGCATTCTTTACTCCAGGAAAAACAAGCCTACCTGACAGGCTACTTCTGTCAACTAGCCACCAGAACCCAGTTATCTGCAAGGAAAATCCTGCAAGCTGTAGGGTTCATGGCCTCCTGCATTCTACTCTTTCCATATGCCAGACTGCATATAAGGAAACTACAACGGTACCTAAAAAGCCTTTGGTGTCATCATTGGTGTCATCACCCTCAAGACCTGGAAACTGTCATAGCTATGATACCCTGTCTAAGGAAAGATTTTCTGTGATGGGCAGCAGCATGCAACTACAACAAGGGACTTACTTCTCACAACCCTACGCCACCCAGACCCTCACCACAGGTGCATTAGACTATGCCTGGGGTGCACACCTGGATGCTTTCAGGGCCATTGGAGCCCAAATCAAATACATCTGCACATCAACCAAAAAGAGATGCTAGCTGTTCAGCACGCCCTGACAGCTTTCAGACCCTTACTCTACCCAGGGCCTCTACTGATCAAAACAGACAACACCACAGTGATGTGGTATATCAACAAGCAGGGAGGGACTCGCTCTTATCCTCTCTGCAGGCTCACCATGACCCTTTGGCACATGGCCTCAGCCATGCAAATACACCTGCTAGCACAATTCCTGCCTGGCTCCCTAAACTCTGTGGCAGACAACTTAAGCAGAAACCTACTAGACCCACATGAGTGGCAGCTAGACCACAGAACCTTCAACCTTGTAACCCAGAAATGGGGCACCTCAAAGATGGACCTCTTTGCCTCCCACTCCAATCATCAGCTCAGCAAATTCTGCACCAGGGAACCTCACAGCAAGGCCTGGAAAGTGGATGCTCTATCCTTCCAATGGATAAACCTCTCAATCTATGCATTTCCCCCTCTCTCTCTCATTTCAAGTGTACTGCTCAAAATAATGGAGGAAAAACAAAGGGCAATCTTGATTGCCCCAGACTGGCTACGCCAGCACTGGTACCCATTGCTGCACAGCCTGTCACCATGGCACCTACCTCAGATCCCAACACTTCTGACCCAGAAGAATGGAGAATTCATGCATCCACAATTGCAGACCCTGAACCTGGCCGCCTGGATTATTACCTGACTTCTCCTACAACTGCCAGCCTAAGCAAACAAGTCCTGGATGTTATACGTGAGGCCAGATGCCCCAGCACTAGAAAATCCTATGCTGACAAGTGGAAAAGGTTTTGAACCTGGATCCAGGCTAAGGGAGACAAACAGCGCAACCCTCCCTACCTCTCATCCTGGATTACCTAACAGACCTACTACACAGGGGTCTATCCTTCTCCTCTATTAAAATTCATGCCTATGCCATCTCTGCTCATTACAGCACATAGCCACCTCTCTTCACACACCCTGTCATCAAACAGTTCCTAGGAGGGACTAACAACTTAAGGCCACCCAGAAGAGCTCCTACCCCAGCTTGGGACCTTAACTTTGTTTTGGAAAAGCTCACCCTACCTCCCCTTTGAGCCTGCAGCTTCAGCAGAGTTAAAATTCCTCTCTTGGAAAACAGCCTTGCTTCTGGCCATCACTTCAGCTAGAAGAGTTTCAGAGCTACAAGCACTAGTGGCTATAGAGCCAGTCATCATTTTCCATGATGACAGGGTCTCCCTCAGGACTAAACCATCCTTCATACCTAAAGTTGTGTCCAGTGTGGCTGTCAACCAATCCATTCATTTACCCACCTTTTTTCTTAACCCACAAAACAAGGGGGAGAGGATTTTGCACTCTCTAGATGTGCACAAACAGCTCAGATTCTATCTGGATAGGACTAAATCTTTTAGAAAAACTAACCAATTGCTAGTCAGCTTCACAGTAGGAGCAGAGGGCAAGGCCATATCCAAACAAACAATCTCCAAATGGATAGCACACTGCATCCATTTCTGCTACAAACAACACGGGAAATGGCCCCAAAAAGGGGTCAGGACGCATCCCACCAGAGCAACCTCCATCTCTGCCACTTTTCTCAGAGGGGTCCCCACCAGGGACATATTCTGGAGGTTGCAACATGTTCATACCTTCACCAAGGATTACCACATGCCTATCTTCTCCAAATCCAGGGCAGGCTTTGCCACCGCAGTATTGCAGGGCATCCTAGCTAACACCCCCCCCCCCCAGTCTTCTTGACTGCCTCCACCCTTTTCTTCTGCTTTGGGAATCAACCCGTGTGTGACTGCAACAGTGAAACACAAAGAACATAGTACAGTTGTGTACACTTACCATAAATGTAGATGTTCAAGTGCATTCGCTGTTGCAGTCCTGGCTTCCCACCCTCCATCCCCCTTGTCATTCTCTCTCTCTCTCTCTCTCTCTCTCTCTCTCTCTCTCTCTCTCTCTCTGTCTCTGTCTCTCTCTCTCTCTCTCTCTTTCTCTCTCTCTCTCTCTCTCTCTCTCTCTCTGTCTCTCTCTCTCTCTCTCTCTCTCTCTCTCTCTCTCTCTCTCTCTCTCTCTCTCTCTCTCTCTCTCTCTCTCTCTCTCTCTCTCTCTCTCTCTCTCACTCACTCTCTCTCTGTCTCTCTCTCACTCACTCACTCACTCTCTCACTCTCTCTCTCACTCACTCTCTCTGTCTCTCTCACTCACTTACTCACTCACTCACTCACTCACTCACTCTCTCTCTCTCTCTCTCTGTCTCCCTCTCTGTCTCCCTCTCTCTCTCTCTCTCTCTCTCTCACTCACTCACTCTCTCTCTGTCTCTCTGTCTCTCTCTCTCTCTCACTCTCTCTCTCTCTCTCTCTACCTGACGTCAGTCCTGGGGTGACGGCAACCGATGCAGAAATCCTAAACCTCTGATATTCAGGCTGACTTAGGGCTACCCCTGACAGGATAACTCAAGTGTGATGACTGCAACAGTGAATACACTCGACCATCTACATTTAAGGTAAGTGTACACAACTGTACTTTCAGTGGAAAAGCCACCACAGGAGGCAGAGTGTACCTGGCAAGGGAGGGTGGCCCAGTCTGTACTGTCAGCATCTTTTGACTGGTAGGCACCAGACCCAAGCATGTGCGTGTGACATTGCCAAAACATTCTTTGCAGCCTTCAGGGAGGCAGGAGAAAGGTGCATCAGATTGTCATGTTGATGTGAGTGCATACTGCTGTCGTGAGGGGATAAGATTATGGCTTCTTAATAAAACTGACTAATTTTTATGCTTCAGAAATGGTGTAGTTCATGAGGGACAGGTTTTCTGGGAAATTCTCACTGTTCTTGGGATTGTTAAGCTCATTTAAATTCTGGATGAGTTGGTGTTTTGGTAGGCTTAAACCAGGCCTGAAGTTAGGGCCTCATGGACCTTGAACTGTAATTTTGTATAAGTTAGAAACAAATGTTAAAGTACTGTAATATGCAGTGTGTCACATGATAAAATTTCTACTGATTTTTTTTAACGTTTTTCTTCTGATTAAATATCACTGTCTCCTTCTATGATCAAAGTGCCAATTCATTCTTCTTAAACTCAATAGCAAATATTTTTTATATTTTTCCCCGCTGTCAATGAGCCCACATTCTGCTGCTATCTTTAAAATGTGCATTAATTTTATGATCATTCATGTGAGCATTCAGCAGATGAAGGACTCAAGGTGCCTAGTACATCTAGAAAAAAAAATGAAATCTCCTTAATGCTGTCTAGTGCATAATTTATTTTTATTTACTTATTTATTGCATTTGTTGACTGTGAAAGTCAACTGGGCCTAGGGAAGAGCCCATTTTCAGTGGAGACCCAGGGAGAAAAGTTCCACATTATTACATACAAAAATAAAAAAAAAAAAAAAAACATGTTGATGCATACAAAAGTAAAAAAAAAAAACAATATTATAGGTTCATAGGTAGGTACTAGGCTATCGGCCCTAGGGCCTATACAAGCCTAGCTAAGAAGGTACCCGGGTTGTCACCACCCAAGAAAATTTATTTCCTGTGCCCATGTCGAGCAGAGCCACAGAGGTGATCCCCAGGGTGAATTTCCTATTTCTCATCCAGTCATCAAGATTTTTCTTGAAGAGTGCTAATGAGGAGCTTTCTTTAATGTAAATAGGTAGTTTGTTCTAGAGTATGGGAAGTCTCATGGACAGGAATCTATCCCTCCAGCATGTTCTGTTTATTGTGGTGACAAGATTTAGGTCCCTAGAGCGTGTAGCTTGGAGGGATTGGGATTTCTTTGTGGAGCATGTCCAATAGCTCTGGGTTTGACATAGCTTTGCATGTTAGGCAGAGACTGCCTCTGAGTAGGCGATATGCAACGGAGTAAAGCTGGAGTTTTTTTTAGACGGTCTGCGTAGGGCATCTGTTTGAGGCCGGTAATCCTTGGTGAATTGAATGTGAAAAAGTGCAAGTCCATTGTTCTGTTTGATGATGTGTATTTGTTTTTGATGGAAATCGAGACACCTCCACCTTTAGTCTCTGCCTGTGTAGCAGCTGGTCTAAATGTGTGAAAAGCATTATAGCCTTGACTGCCGATGTCCTCTCCATGGCTTTAAGTCATGTTTCAGTGACTATAGAGATGTCTGCATCCTCTTGGGTAAGGAGAGCTTTTAGGGAGTGGAGTTTCATGTTTAAACTCATAGCATTTATCAGTAACACCTTTAGATTTTCTTGGTTTTGATTTCCTATGTCAGAAGTACTTTCAGTTTCTCGTTGCCTAAAAAAAAAAAAGGGGGAGGACAGTATTTTAGCTAATATTCAAAAGCCTAGAGGGGTGAGGTACAGATCATCCCTAGCAAAGCATTGTGGTTTGTTGACCATCTCCTTCCATGCTGCACCCCTTAAGAATGACACCAGAAGACTAAGCCAGTTTTTAAAGTCAGTTGTCATCTTTTTGTATTCTGGCATCATTTTAGGAGAAGGTAAAATGTTGCTCAATGCTTGCTTCATGCCAGCATGGGACATGTTCCAAGAGCTCCATGATGTCTCTCTTCATATAGTCTAGGGAGGTGCATCTTGGATTATGTATGCCCACATAGAGTGTGACAGAGTCATACTGGTACCTGTGGTCCAGTGACCTTGAATGCATGTTTAATGTGGTGGATTCTGGCCCCTAATAAGCAGCTGACCATGACTTTCTTGTTATTCAGACTGGTGAGAGGGACATGTGGGGCATAAATGTCCCCTCTATTTTGTCCTGCAATTGTTCCCACATATTTACATATATAACCTAACATGACTGCTGTCTGCATTCCTAAACTTTTGCAACCCTTACATTTAATAGCCGTAAAATGTACTGACATTCTAGACTGATACAAATACTGTTGTGATCTCTGTCATAAAAACAGTGAAGCAAGAGATGAAACTACTTGGATGTGGCAAGTCAGTTGAATTTTCAGATATTTCTCCACCCACTGTCATCTGTCATTACAAATGTTATTGCCGGCAATTCATTTGCCATCTCTTCAACTTCTTTGCTTTAAAAAAGAAGTGTGAATTTTGTGAATCATCCAAATCTTAATTTTGGAATAGTGTCACCCCAGCTGCAAAAAAAGGCACACATTAGATATAGCAGTTAATTTATTAGTTGCAGTTTCAGTATGCCCTTGTGTGTTTACTCCAGTAGCGAACTTCTTCCTCAAGAAATTAGCCCAAGAAAGAAATTTCCAAAAATAGCACCTACAACAGTCACCCCATTGGGATGCCCAACTGCTTGCAATAATTTGATATGAAGTAGTTAATTTCATTCTTTCTGCACATATGGGTATACGGATCCGATTCGGATCCGAGCCGGCAAAACTTTTCAAGCATCGGCTCCAAGCTCCTCCCCTACTATTACATCACTTCCTCCTATGTAGCCCCAGATCTCGTTTGCCGCTTTGAGTCAGCATCATGGTCTCTGAGCTCTAAGCAAGGTGGTAAGGTTTTTTGGTCTTATTAGTGTAGTTGGGTGTGAATACCTTTTCCTTTTTTCCTCCCTTCTTTGCGTTTGGTCATTGTGTTAGTTATAAAAAAAAAAAAAAAAAAAAAAATTGTGTTTGTGCAGTACTGTTTTGTAGTCTGGTTTCCCGCCTAGGCTCAATCCCTTGTTAAGTGTGTGTGTGGGCCGTTAGGGCTTTTACTGTTCTCCACTATGGCTGAACAGCCTAAAGTTCTTTTTAAGAAATGCACAGAGTGTGGTCATAAGCTCTCACCAGCCGATGGCCACACTCTGTGTGTTCTATGTTTAGGGGTCGCCCATCTGTCTGCATCCTGCGACATTTGTTCAGGCGTTAACCCTGGGGCACTGAAGGATCGTCGGGCTAAGCTTGTAGCTTAACAAAAAAGAAAACTAGTAAGATGACAAAACCCACACAGTGAACTGCATCAACCGTTTTATTCCACAAACATAAAAAATAAAAAAGTACTTAGCGCTTTCGCCCACACATATTAAGGCATCATCAGAGTAAAGGTCTGCTACCAGCTTCTGCCCTGGAGTCTGCCTCGGTTTCCTCCCCAGCCAGTGACACTGTGCAGGCAGGGACTCGACCTCTTGCCAGGCCTGCTACTTCGGATTCATCCCAGAGAGGTAGGGACAGAAGAGAGAAGGAGAAGCGCCGTTATTATTCCACAAACATAAAAAATAAAAAAGTACTTAGCGCTTTCACCCACACATATTAGGGCATCATCAGAGTAAAGGTCTGCTACCAGCTTCTGCCCTGGAGTCTGCCTCTGTTTCCTCCCCAGCCAGTGACACTGTGCAGACAGGGACTCGATCTCTTGCCAGGCCGGCTACTTCGGATTCGTCCCAGAGAGGTAGGGACAGAAGAGAGAAGGAGAAGTGCCTCAAAGAGAGGGACAGGCCCAGAAAAAGATCACCGGACAGGGAGTCTTTCTCCAGCCCCTCTTCAAAGGCACCCAGGTCTTGTTCTCCTCGGCTCGGCTCTTCCCATTTCTCGCCGGAGCTGAGGCACTCCCCTCAGATCCAGCCCAGACCCGAGTCTGTTGCTTCCTCCAGGTCGACTTGGAGTGTCTCCGACCTAGATATGAAAAGGCTGATGAGGTTCATCCAGAACCAGATTCAGATGGGGGTCTTACCAGGGCCCTCTCCCATTGGAGAGGGTCCCTCTACAACTATGTTCCACCCTATTTCTCCTTCCCTGATCCGACGCTTCGGGGTTCTCTGGTCCGAGACCTTTCGGAGCTGTTGGGTCAGCACCGATGGTTCTCGTTTCCTCGACGCCGGCCGTCACCTTGAGTTCCTCTGATCTGATCTCAGATCCAGGAGACTCTTGGAGCCGTGGTCGGGGAGTCTGACCCAAGGGTCAAGATCTTGCTCTTTCGGATCCCATCCTCGGTGCCCAGACTACCCTGCCATTGGCTCTGATCCCTGCTTCGGATCTGGGGAGAGCCTCATTCTTACGAGCTACGGAGGTGTGCTCTCCATTGGCATTCGGGGCAGTGGAAAGGGTTCTCTCCCAGGGGTTGAGGCCACAGCTCACCTACTCTGATCCTACCCAGATCCCTCTGATTTTGGATTTGCTCCCATTACCCTGTTTCAGGGACAGCCCGTGCCAAAGCAACCCCAGGTTGTTCCCTTTAGGGAACCCCCGGAGGCTTAAGAATCCTCTTCAGAGAGTCCCACTGGAGAGGAACCTCGTAAGCGCAAGTGTAAGAGGAGGCACTTGGACTCCCCTGAGTCCATTACCACCGATACGGACTTGGATGAAGGAGAGGGTTCCCCCAGATCACGTACCGAGGACATCTCGTTCGGAGACATTATTGAGATCCTCCACCAAAGAGGAGGTTGGTCAGCCCCCAAACCCTGTGCGGATAAGTCCGTATTCCTGGAGGTCTTTGGCGCAGGCCCATCTACTTCCTGGGTCTCCCCTCCAGCTGACCCTTTGGTGGACCTAATCACCGCTAGGGCATGGAAGGATCCTGACACCGTAGAGCCTATACCAAAAAGACCAGACAAAATTCTTTCCCCACCGTCAGACAGGCAAGCATGGTTCAAGGGAGCCCCGGTAGACGCTTTGGTGGTTGCAGCAATCACAAAGAAGGAACTGGCACAGGAGAGTTCCTCTGTTCATCCACCAGACAAGGAGTCCAGGTCGATGGATCGTTTTGGGAAGCACATGTACTCATCAGCGACATTTTCTATCCGTAAGCTGAATTACTTGGCGCATGTCATCCGACTGCAGCAAGACCTTATATCGGAACTAACTGAGTTGTCCCCGGAGTCTCTGTCGCAGCAGGACAAGTAGTCCTTTACTGCGAAGATGACTACACTGAAATCGGTGACTAATACCTCTATGCGTCTCCTCTCTCATGCTACGGAGGGAGCCTCTAGAGCTGCTGGTACAGGTGTTGCCTTGAGGTGACATGCCTGGATCAGGCTGTATCAATTTGCGGACCCCTTTAAGGCATCTTTCATCAACGCCCCTTTCGATTGATCATCCCTCTTTGGGAAGACTGTACGTGACACACTAACCCAGAGTGAGAAGGACATTAAGACTTTGTCAGCGGTCGGAATCCGCTTCTCTAACCCCCAGAGGTCCTATTCCAGGAACCAAAAGGGGCAAAAGAAGATGTGGTTCCGGAAATCATAGTTTTTTCGTGACACTCAGGAATATTCATCCCCCAGAGGCAGAGGGGAACAAGACCAACGCCATCCCAGAGGCAGAGGGGGGTCCCAGAAACCTCGGGTCTAGGGAACTTTTTTCCGCCAGACCCACACAGCAACCCTGAGGGGTTACCGCCTGGCTGCTCTACTCTGGAAGCAGTTGGGGGAAGATTTTCCTTACATCCAGCGGCATGGGAGTCCATTACTGCAGACCACTGGGTGTTAAACATCATATCCAGAGGATATTCTATCCCCTTCATTTCATGTCCCATAACTACAGCACGCCTTCCAGATGTTCCACCCGCTCACAGGGAGGCTGCAACATTAGAGGTTTCGAAGCTGCTACAAAAACGAGCCATCGAGCCGGTCCCCCCGATCAATCCAGATCGGGCATCTACTCCAGGTTCTTTTTAGTGCCAAAGAAGACTGGGGACCTCAGGCCCATTCTGGACCTGTCTATCTTCAACCTGTCGGTAGAGAAACAAAAATTCCAGATGGTTACTCTACAGTCCATTCTACCATTTCTGAGAGAATGCGACTGGATGTGCTCGTTAGACCTGCAGGATGCTTACTATCACATCAAGGTCCACAGGAGCTCCAGGAGGTTTCTGCGCTTCTGGCTAAGGGCCAGTCACTTTCAATTCAGAGCCCTGCCCTTTGGTCTCACCACAGCCCCCAGGGTGTCCACCAAGGTTATGGCGGTCGTAGCAGCTCACCTGAGACTTCAGGGCATTCAGGTATTCCCCTACCTAGACGACTGGCTCTTCGCTGCATCCACCAAATGTCTCTTGCATCAGGCCCTACACTACTTCCTCGGTCTGGCTCACAAGTTAGGCATCACGATTAACCTCAAAAGGTCCCACCTGACTCTTGTTCAGATCATAGACTTCATTGGGGCATGGTTGGATTCGATTCAGTCAAAGATTTTTCTCACCCTGGAAAGGATAGAAAATCTTAGACTCCATGTATCGGCGATCTTGGATCACTCTGTAGTCACAGCAGCCGATGTTCTCAGGGCCCTGGGTTCGATGGCAGCCTCAATCTCTCTCCTTCCTGTTGCATGTCTTCACATGAGAGTCCTTCAGTGGAATCTAGCAGTTCAATGGTCCTGGCTAGACCTCCTGATGAGTTTCCACATCTGAATCAACCGGACATGCAGAAGATCACTCCAGTGGTTGCTTCACTCAGCGGACATTTTTGCAGGGCGCAGATTTTTAGCCCCTCTGGCTCAAGCCACGGTGACCACGGACGCCTCCCAGCTAGAGTCGGGGAGACACTTCCTGGGAAGAATGGTCCAAGGCATGTGGTTCCTTCCAGAGACCAAGCTACACGTCAATGTCCTGGAGATGAGGGCAGTGCTTTTAACGTTGAGAGCCTTCCACCCTGTCCTACCTCAGGGGACGGTAGCCATTCAGTCAGACAACATGTCTGTAGTCTGGTATATAAACAAACAGGGAGGGACCCGATCCTGCCCCCTTTGTCGCAAGGCCATGAGGGTTTGGGGGTGGGCCATATCCACCAGCCGGTTTCTCATAGTGACGCATATCCCGGGACACTCCAACATGCTAGCGGACAGTCTCAGCAGGGCAATCCTTCTGCCTAACGAGTGGTCTCTGAAACGATCAGTGGCGGAGAAAATCTTCCTTGTTTGGGGTCAACCTTGCTGCAATCTCTTCGCATCTCCTTCCAACACGAAGTGCAGCAACTTCTTCGCTCTGATCCCCCCTCCGGGGGATGTTCCGAGGGACGATCTAGTCCATGCTTGGCCTCCCGGGCTACTGTATGCTTATCTCCTGTTACCTCTTATTCCGAAGTCCCTTCAGAGAGCTTGCCGGCTGCAGTGCAATGTCATTCTCATAGCTCCCTTCTGGCCTTGCCAAGTGTGGTTTCCATTCCTATGGTCTCACCTGTTGGCTCCTCCATGGACTCTAGATCCATGTCCGGATCTAATTTCTCACCCGTCAGGCTTGCCCCTGCCCAACCTGGACAGTCTCAAGCTGACGACGTGGCTGCTCCAGTTCCCATGATCATCAAGACTCCCGGACTTTCGTCCCCTGTTAAGAACATTCTTGTAGCTTCTCTTAAAGCATCCACTAGGAAACTCTACAATAGCAAGTGGAGACGTTTTTGCGTTTGGGCCTCTCAACGCAATCAGAACCCGTTTACAGCCCCCGTTCCGGTCATACTGGATTTTTTGGCCGATCTTTTTCTATCAGGCGCAAGTGCTTCCACCATCGCGGTTCAACTGGCTGCCATCTCTAATTTTCATGTAGGTGAAAAATAAGGTTGCTCTGGCTTCTGCCAAATTGTGTAAAGCTTTCCTGAAGGGCACTTTTTTATTGCGACCACCAGTTAAGAAACAGTGCCCCCCTGGGATCTGACTTTAGTCCTTCAAGCTTTGGCCTCTCCCCCTTTCGAACCAGCCGGTTCAGTTCGATGAAGTTTTTGTCGTGGAAGACAGCATTCTTGGTTGCCATCACTTCAGCTAAAAGAGTTTCAGAGTTGCAGGCCTTATCCTCCTTGCCCCCCTATTTGGTTTTCCACAAGGTTAGGGTTTCGCTGGGTACAAACCCTTTTTTTCTTCCCAAGGTGTCTTCAGCAGCCAATATTAATCAATCTATAAATTTGCCAGTCTTCTTCCCAAATTTCCAAAATAGAGGTGAACATAAGCTTCATTTATTGGATGTCCATAGACAGCTTCGTTTTTACCTCCATAGGACTAAACCCTTGCAGAAGTCGGATCAATTGTCTCTTTTTCAAAACCACTTTTAGGCAAAGCAGTTTCAAAAGTGTCCTTAGCAAGGTGGATCACTCTTTGTATTGCACAAGTTTATAAGGACAAAGGTTTATCTCCTCCTGGGGTATTGAAGGCTCATTCCACTAGGGCACTGGCCACTTCTGCAGCTTTCTGGTCAAGAGTTCCGTTAAACTATATCTGTGCGAGAGCGACTTGGGCCAATTTGCACACATTCATCTCTCATTATAAATTAGATCTTATTTCTAGAGGGAGTGCATCCTTTGGCTCTGCGGTGCTCAGAAATATCCTTCCATAAGGGCCTCCTAGGAATACTAGCAGCTGGGGACTCTGTCCCATATGTGCAGAAAGAATGAAGTTAACAACTTCAGATAAAGAAGTTATGTACTTACCATAACGTTCCATCTGAGTAGTTAGACTTCATTCTTCTGCACCTTCCCTCCCTCCATCCCCCTCACTCTTCAGGTTTATCCTGTTTAGGATTGTGGTTATGTTGCCATTTATTGACAGCAAACTCGATCTGGGGCTAGATAGCAGGAAGTGATGTAATATAGGTAGGGGAGGAGCTTGGAGCTCGGAGCTGATGCTTGAAAAGTTTTGCCGGCTCGGATCCATATACCCATATGTGCAGAAGAATGAAGTCTAACTACTCAGATGGAACATTATGGTAAGTACATAACTTCTTCTTTTTTCTGCACCATCTTGAACCCAAATTTCAGAAGTGGCTTTTGGTGCACTGAACTTTACAACACCAATGACTTGCTATTTTGTCTTTGTAGGCTTATTAGCTCCATGGATGATGCATTTTTCCCCATCTAAGTCCCTTCCAACTTGTTTTACAGGATCATGCTCACAAATTGCCTTGAACATTGCCTGTGAAACTGTCTTGGAAAGTTTGAAGAACGATGAGTACAGAAAATATGAAACTTGAGCTATTTTATATGATATTGTTTCACTGGTAGCCCAGTCTTGGAAAAATGCTTATATTCCCAGCATACCTTATTAGCTGCCACAAAAATGTCGACAATCTTTTTCACATTTTTTTTTTTTTTTATCTTGTCAGTATATGCCTTTGACTTCCCGGGCTTGAACACACACACTATGGCCCTTTCAGTTTTAATCTCTGTCAAAAGCAGCCCATTATACTTGGTCAGTTTCATTTACACACAAGTCACACAGTCAACTGCTTCTACTTTCTTCATTACTCTGATAACTTCTGTATTCATCCAGTAAGGGCGGTTTTCTGGGTATAATATTTTTTTTCTTTCAGTGTCTTCACTTCTGAATGCAAACTGCTGTTTTGAACTTCCTAGTTTCCAGCATCCCCCCCCCCCCCTGTTTGTCCCTCGCTCGCTTGTTCTCTCTCTCTCTGTGTCTGTCTGGCATACACACACACACACACACACACACACACACACACACACACACACACACACACACCTTGTATGTCTCCTTGACGTACACCAGCAGTTCTTTCCATGGCACATCTAATTCATTTTCATTTCCCTTTACATGGACATTAATCTCTTCCATGGCCTCTCTCTTACTACTATTTTGTTACCGTATCCAGTTTTTTTCAGGCAAAATTGGCAGATTATTTTAGAATTCTTACATTGCTCAGACTTTCATAATGGGGACCAGTTGTCACATCCTTCATCTTCTCCAAACAGTGCAAACTTCTTCAAAGATGGCAGATAAGTACTTTTGTGTTTCATATCAAATGGTAGCAATTAGAGAAGCATCCATTCATGGACACACCATCCCTGAAAGTCTTAAATCAAGCTTATTATGCTTAATTGGATTCCTAATGTAGATCAGATGTGCACAGAAAAGCAGAACTTCCTAGCACTTTATGTGGTGGACTTATGGCTGTATAGGAAACATTGTTGGAGAGATGGGTCCTGTAGGAATATGTTTGTGACTATTTGAAATTGTTTTAAAGCCAGTGAAACAAACTTTTTTCAAGACATTTGTTTACCTTTCTACAGTAGTAGTTGTGTTTCCTGAAGTAGTGGTCATCCATGTCTGTGAAGCACTGCAAGTGGCAGGTGGTTGTCTTCGTGGTTTGCATCTTTTGTAAAAGAAGTAGAAGAGCAGTTTTGCACACTCGCACCTAGCTGTGTGAACTGTACTACTGCATCTTATGGCTGCTTGTAGGAATATTATACATGGCAAGTTTTGTGATAGCTGGGCAGACATCACCAAACAACCTGTGTTTGGCCACATGCACCAAAATGTTCCACAGACATGCACAACACAACAAGATTTTAAAATCTTCACAATTTTTTTTCTCTGTGTTTTGGACTGGATCAGTGTCCTGATTTAATTAGGAATGGGATGTGTTACTGGGCTGTGAAAAGGCTTTCTCTGGGAATCGGGCCTGTTTTTCAAGATATCACAAGCTTGGAGCACAGTACCTTGCCCCACACTGTAAATTGTTTGAGTCTCTTCCTTTCTTGCATTAACATAACAGCACTGAAAAGAGTAAAGATGTTACTGCATAGAGGAATCATTTTTTTTTCTAAACCTCTTATTCTAATAAAGGTTGCAGGGGTAGTAAAGTAGACCAGACTTCTCTATGTCCAGCAACAGTCTGCAGCAGATCTCTAAATTCACAATCAGGTTGAGGTATGCAACACCTCCAGCATTTCCTTTGTCTACACTGAAAGCCTTTCCCAGTGGGCTATACTTAGTACAGCTACTGTAAGAGGTACCAGTCAAATTCAAACCACCTCATATTGATTCTTTGCAACATGTAAGAGCAATAGCTGTACTCAGAAGTCCTCCTGCTTTGCTAAGTATATTAGTGTGTCACTGAAAGTAAATTCATCTGTCCTGTAAAGAAATCTAATTTCTGCTGCTTTTGCTTTTAGCCACTTCCCAAAGCTGATGATAGTGAAGATGGAAGCATACATCCAACCTTGATGTCATCACTGGAGTCTGATGCAGCATCTGCAATACTGCAATTGTTACACCAGCTCACTGTCAATTTCTCACTCCTGTCTGCACTCAGTCATGAATTAGATCCCAGTCCCGGGACCCATACTATTATAGGACTTCCACCAGACATTCTGGCATACACATCTATGTCCTCAGTTCCACAAAATAAATGTACAGATTATTGTTGAATTCACATGGTGTCATCGCAGGGAAGAAGAGAGGATGCACTATTCCTTGGCCGTAATGTAATCTGCACTGCTCTTCTTGAATTAGAGAAATGACTATTGAATGAATTCCCCTTTCTATTAAGTGGCATAAAATGCCTTCTGTATTTGGAAGTGATCTCTGTCCTTTTTTAAAAAAAAAATGGAAACCTCTACCCTTTTGCTGATCCAGAGTTACTGTCCCAGCTTTCTGCCCTGCAGAGAGAAATGTGTGAACCCAAAATTTAAACACTGTCCAGCACCTTCTCCCCTAGATGTAACTCATCCAGATCCACAGCTCTGGCACAGTGTAATTGCCACTATGATGACCTGTTCTTAAATTGATTCACTTACATCATCTACTCCCTCTGAGTTTGGCACATCTGCCAGATTCATGATGTAGTCATTGTAAGGATCATTGCTGTAGCATGATTACTTATCCTTGGGGATTTACAGCAGGAGGAAGCCTGTCTCTCCCTTTTAACTTCCACAGTTTTTGCAGGCATTCTCAGAGTAGAGCTGGACTCCATCTTTTAGCACAGGATGTTAGCCTGATGCATGGCTGCAAGGAGGAACAACTTTTCTTTTTTTTTTTTTTTAATCTCTGCACATAGTAGTCCATCATTAGTCAGTCTTTCACTGTGTCGCTTGCTTGTGACTTGAGAAATACACAGGTTGGGAACCTTTTTTGCTGACTGTCTGTTTTTCTGTGTAGCTTTGTTTGCAGAGTTGTATTCTGGAAAATTGACTGTTAATAGGACAGTATTCTGAGATGTTCCTCGTGTTTCACTGTTGCAGTCTTTACATTTGGGTTATCTGCTTGCAGGAACCTGTCAGACCCACATGAGTGGATGCTAGACACCCAAATATTCAAGATGATTACAGAAGCCTGGGTCTCCCTGGATATAGATCTATTTGCATCTCCCCACAACTACCAGTTACAGACTTTTTGCACAAGGACATATCACAAACTAGCATGGAAAGTGGATGCTCTCTCATTCAGTTGGAGGAACCTCTCTGGGTATGCCTTTCCTCCTCTACCTCTTCTTCCACGGGTGTTATTAAAGATAAAACAGGACAAACCCAAGATGATTTTACTGGCCCCAAATTGGCCTCAACAATTTTGGTACTCAACACTGATGAATCTATCCCAGGAGCCTCCTTGGATTCTATCTCAGATTCCAAATCTTTTGTCCCAACACCAGGGCCAGGTTCTGCACTCTCATATCAAAACTCTCAGCCTGGCAGCCTGGCGTATTCAGGGTCTATGATTAATCCTACCCTTTCCAAACAGGTCATGGATGTTATCTTAGAAGCCAGACGGCCTAGCACTAGAAAGTCTTATGAAGGTAAATGGAAGAGATTTTGCATCTGGATGCATGCTCAGGATTCAGATCCTCTCATTCAAATATTCCATTGATTTTACATTACCTGACAGACAATTTAAATAAGGGTTTATCCTTTTCCTGTATAAAAATACATGCCTCAGCTATCTCTGCACATTACAATACAGATCCTCCAATTTTTTCACATCCACTTCTGAAACAATTTCTCAGAGGAGCAAAGAATTTAAGGCCCCCTAGGACACCACCCATACCTGCCTGGGACCTCAACTCTGTTCTGGAAAAACTTACTCTGCCTCCTTTTGAGCCTGATGTCACATCTGATATAAAGTATTTATCATGGAAGACCACTATGAGAGTCTCTGAGTTACAAGCACTCATGGCTGGGGAACCTTACATTATTTTTCATCAAGACAGGGTTTCTTTAAGGACTTAACCCTACTTTCATGCCTACGATGGTTTCTAAAGTGGCTTTAAACCAAACTATTCACCTGCCAACTTTTTTCCCCAATCCAAAAAATAAGGGGGAGATGATCTTGCATTCTTTAGACGTGCACAGGCAGCTTCGTTTTTACCTGGACAGAACCAAGGATATCAGAAAAACGGAACAACTGTTTTTTTCTTATGCAGCAAATTCCCAAGGCAAAGCTATTTCAAAACAGACCATTTCTAAATGGATTGCTCATGGAATCAGATTTTGTTACTCATCATGGAAAACAAATCCCAGGAAAAATTAGGACTCACTCCACCAGAGCTGCTGCTACTTCTGCTGCTTTTCTCAGGGGAGTACCTACCAAAGATATTTTGGAAGCTGCAACTTGGGAGTTCAGTGCATACTTTCTTTAATCTACCTCTTTATTCTAAGTCCAGGGCAGGCTTTGCTTATGCAGTCTTGCAAGGCCTTCTAGCTGCCCCTTCTACTCAATAACCTCCACCCTTTATCTCAGCTTTGGGATTCAACCCTACAGTGATGACTGCAACAGTGAATCACGAACATAGTACAGTTGTGTACACTTACCATAAATGTAGATGTTCGAGTGTCTTCACTGTTGCAGTCTGGGTTACCCACCCCCCTGTCCCCTCTTATCCTTTCATTAGTGTGGTTCCCTGCTTCACCCTTCTTCTGAGGTGTATTTACTACAGGGTATGGGGTTTGTTGTACCTTACTTTTAGCCTTTACTTTTGGGCACCTGACATCTGGGGCAAGAAAAACTGGAGAACATGGCGTCGGCTGGGAGCTTTGTACCCCTGGCGCTCTGACGTCAGGGAGGATGACTGCACAGCCGACGCCGGACCCAGACTTTGGGATTCTGGCTGACCGAGGGCTGCCTGCCGGCAGGAATAACCCTACAGTGATGACTGCAGCAGTGAAGACACTCGAACATCTACATTTATGGTAAGTGTACACAACTGTGCTTTCCTTTGGTGGGCAGAGGCCTGCCACCAAAAACAAGGGACTACCATTCACCCTATCCCCTGCCACCCAAACCCTAACGGACGCATCAGACTATGCATGGGAGGTGCACCTAGCAGGGAAGTGCATTCAGGGCAAATGGAACCCAATTCAAATACACCTTCACATCAGTCATAAAGAAATGCTGTACGGACTGCTCTGACAGCCTTCAGGGACCACATTCTTCCAGGACAATTAATGGTAAAGACGGACAACACCACTGTTATGTGGTGCATAAACAAGCAGGGGGATACACATTCTTACCCCCCCCCTGCAGACTAGCCATGGCATCGTGGAACACAGCCTTGAACTACCAAGTACATCTACAAGCTCCGTTCCTGCCATGAAAACTTAATACACTGGCAGATGGACTAAGCAGAACCCTCATGGACCCACACGAGTGGAAACTGGACCCAAGGATTTTCAACATGTTGACAAGCAAATGGGGGAGCCCAGATGTAGGCCTTTTTGCCTCCCCCCAGAACTATCAATGGGAAAAATTTTGTTCAAGGACTTCTCACAAACTAGCTTGGAAAGTGGATGTTCTGTCCTTCAGCTGGAAAACCCCATCAGTTTATGCCTTTCCTCCTCTGCCTCTGCTCTCCAGAGTACTACTAAAGATCAAACAAGACAAACCAAGGATGATTTTGATTGCACCAGCCTGGCCACGCTAACACTGGACCCCCTCCTACGCAGTGTGTCACTGTTGGCCCCATGGCACCTGTCTCAGACTCCTACCCTGCTGTCTCAGCAGGAGAACCAGATTCTGCATCCTCCACTTCAAACACTGAACCTAGCAGCTTGGCTAATTACCTAAGCTCTCCTTTACCCATCCCTCAGTAAACCAGTGATGGATGTCATAGGCAAGGAGGCCTAGTACTAGAAAATCTTATGCTGAAAAATGGAAATGATTCTGTGCCTGGAACCAATCTCAAGGGATGAGCACAGCAGTGCCCAATTTACCTCAGATTTTACAATACTTAACTGAGCTGCTTCACAAGGGCCTGTCTTTTTCCTCAATAAAAACTCATGCCTCAGCCATTTCAGTTCATTATAACACAGATCCTCCCCTCTTCTCTCTTCCACTGCTCAAGCAGTTCTTCAGAGGGGCCAAAAATTTAAGACCACCCAGGAGAGCACCAACTCCAGCCTGGGACCTTAACTTTGTATTGGAGAAACTCACCCTTCCTCCTTTCGAGCCAGCTGCTACTGCAGATTTAAAATTCCTTTCTTGAAAAACAGCTTCCCTTTTAGCCATCACTTCAGCAAGAAGGGTATCTGAATTACAGGCCCTTATAGCAGTGGAGCCTTTCATCATCTTTTATGCGGACAGGGTGTCTCTCAGGACCGATCCCTCTTTCATGCCAAAGGTGATATCCAGTGTGGCCTTTAATCATTTGCCTACCTTCTTTCCTAATCCACAGAACAAAGGGGAATGGATACTGCACTCCTTAGATGTGCACAGACAACAAATTCTACTTGGACAGGTCTAAACCTCAAAGGAAATCTGAACAACTGCCGGTGGCATTTGTTGCAGAGACAGAGGGGAAGGCTATTTCAGAGTGAACCATCTCCAAATGGATAGGCCATTGCATTCACTTCTGCTATAAGCACCATGGAAAACCTATCCCACAGGGGATCAGATCCCACTCAACCAGGGCTGCATCTACCTCTACAGCCTTTCTCAGAGGCATACCTACCAGGGACATCCTAGAAGCTGCTACCTGGAGTTCTGTACATACTTTCTCCAAGCATTACCATTTGCCAATTTTCTCTAAATCCAGAGCTGGCTTTGCCACTGCAGTTTTGCAGGGCCTTTTAGCTAGTTCTAATGCTGTCTAAATTCCTCCTTCCATCCTTAGCTTTGGGAATCTACCCATATGTAATAACTGCAACAGTGAAACATGAAGAACATAGTACAGTTGTGTACACTTATCATAAATGTAGATGTTCGAGTGTATTCACTGTTGCAGTCCTGGATGTCCTTCAAGGATGCATCTGCAGTCCTTACAAATGGGTTGTCCTGTCGTCAGGCAGCCCTTCGGTCGGCTGGATTCCAAAGTCTGGGTCTGGCCTCGGCTGGTGTCGCACTTCACCCGACGTCATCTCTGCTGGTCTTCGGGTATAAAGGCATCAGCCGACGCCATTTTCCTCAGTCTTTCTTGCGGCGTACCAAGCAGAAGCTGTTCGCAAGTGCCGGTCGGTCAGATCCAGAGATTACTACTACCGAATACTACTCAAGACTTCTAAAAGCTAAGTACCCGCTGGGGACTCTTTCTTGCCTCAGCCGATGTCAGAAAAAGTGAATAACTGTTTAACTTGTGGGAAACAAATACCTCATAAAGATTTCCACTCTTACTGCTTACCTTGTTTAGGCCCAGACCACGACGTAGCAGCTTGTTTAGCCTGTGCTTCTTCAACCGACGAACGCTTAGGCGTCGGTCGGAGTTTGCTGAACAGTTTTTCGACACAGATTTTGCGTACATTATGCCGTCGGATCCTCCGACTACTCAAATTGTTAAAAACCGCAAAGAAAAGGACCGACACTCGCGGTCCGCGGTTTCGGTCCGAAACCACGGTTAAGCAAACCGCGAGTGTCTCTGTTTCGGCCGAAACCGAGCAAACGGGTCAATCTACAGCCGAATCCATGACTACTACCGAGGCCCCTTCTACCCTAGTTGAATCGGCCTCTGAAGTTTTGCCTACTAATGTGGTTTCTCCAGAATTATCGGACACCATCCCTTTGGATGTCTCTACCCCAGCACGTGGTGCTGCTAGGCCTCCTGCAGCCATGTCTATAAAGGCCTTTGCCAGGGCTAAAGCAGCCAAAACTGCTAAGTCTGTGCCTGTTAAGCCCCTCTCACAGGCCCAGTTCCAGTTCCCAAATGCTTACTCTGGCAGAGGATCTCATCTCCTTAATAAGGGGATCCCAATCTCACCCAAACAGGGCCTCTCAACCTCCAGAAAAGAGACCTAGAGCAGAGCCCCCTGAGCCAGTGTCCTCAGATGACTCTTCTGATGATACAGACAATACAGACCATCCAGAGGCTCCTTTTTCTACTTATGAAGATTCCGATGCTGAAGAATCTATTCCTTCTGCCTCTCCACCAGAGGAATTTTCCTTTGGGGAAACCTTACATGCCATGAGAGAGCAATTCCAATGGCAGGGACAAGATTTCTCAGACTCAAGAAAAAGGCTTAGGACATTTTTACACTTACCGCAACATAGGCCCTTAGCTATACCTCCAGTTCTTCCTGTTGTGGATGATGCATTTAATGATGTTTGCACTGCTCCTGATACTTTACCTCCAGCCCCTGCCAAGCCCGATAGGTTTTACAGGGTACCGGACACTCATCACCACTTATACAAGGCTCCTTTTGCAGATCCTGAGACTATCTCCCAGGGGCCTAAGGCAGTAGCTTCGACCTCAGCTAAAAACCCTCTCCCTTCTGAAAGGGAATCCAGGTCCTTAGAGATGGGGTAAAAAGTATACACCTCTGCTACTCTCTCAGCTAGAGCTTTGAACTGTCAGTTTCATATGATCCAATACCAAGAGTTTATGCTTGATCAGTTAACTAAGAAACTGTCCTCTGATGATTCCTTAGATAAGAAATATGTTCTAGAAATGGTGAATAAAATTCAGCAGGTTAGTAACCATTCTTTAAAATGTGACTATGATGCACTGGAGGCTTCATTTAGATCAGCCATGACTGGCACAGTTATAAGAAGGCATGCATGGTTGAAAGAACAGGTCTTGCCGGATCATGTTAAAGCAAAGCTATTAGATGCTCCTATGGACAAGGTCAGTCTATTTGGTTCTCCTGCCCAACAAGTAATGAAGAAAATGGAAGAGAAGGCAAAATCTGTACAAACAAAGATTTCCTACAGGTTCAGCCCCCAAGGTTTAGCAGGAACTGGCCTTCCAAAAATTGGTCCTTTCCAGACTCCTCTAAAACTCAGAGAGGCAGGAATAGACGTTCCAGAGGCAGAAATCAATCCAGAGGAGGTGCCTACAGGGGGCGCCAGTGGCAAGGCAATAACCAACGAGGCACAGATACAACCACTACCACTGCAACAGGACAATCACAGTGACTTGGCTCTCACACCGCCTACCAGGGAACAAATAGCAGCACCCTTAGGCGGAAAGTTAGCCTTATTTTCAAAAAACTGGCACTATATCACAAGAGACAAGTGGATTTTGCAAACTATAGACCAAGGCTACAGGTTTCATTTCCACACCTTACCAGTAAAAAGAGGAATGCCAAACCTACCACCAAATCAAAAGACAGAAGCTCTAAAACAAATAGCTCAATTAACAAAGATGAGAGCTGTGGAAAAGGTACCACCTACAGAACAGGGCAAGGGATTTTACTCCAGACTCTTCCTAGTACCAAGAAAAGAGAAAAGTTGGAGACCTATTCTCGACCTGTCCACCTTAAACACATTCATCATTGTTCCAAAATTCAAAATGCTGACCCTGCAGCAACTTCTTCCCATGCTGGGCAAGGAGTATTGGCTGGTAACTCCAGATCTCAAGGAGGTATACCTGCACGTCCCCATACGACCAAATTGCAGAAGATACCTCAGATTTCTTGCAGGATCAGAGCATTATCAATTCTCAGCATTGCCCTTTGGCTTATCTACTGCGCCCAGAGTGTTCACGAAATGCCTGGCATCAGTAATCGCTCATTGCAGGCTTCAGGGAATCCAAATTTATCCATACCTGGACGACTGCCTGATACAAGCGGACAACAAAAGCAAGCTGACACAAGACTTACAAAGAGTCATTTACTTACTACAAGCCCTGGGATACACAGTCAATTTAAAAAAGTCAAGACTGATACCATCCCAAACAAGAACATTCTTGGGTGCAGAATTGGACACAGTAAAACAGATGGCATTCCTAACTGCAGAAAAACAAGAACAACTTCCTCTTTACTTGGCATTAACAAAGCAGAACAAACTAACAGCAAGGAAAGTAATGCAGGCCTTGGGCTTCATGGCATCCTGCATAATCCTGGTCCCCCATGCCAGACTGCATATGAGAAAGCTACAGTGGTACCTAAAGAATTTATGGTCTCAACACAGGCACAGCTTGGAAACCGAAATACCACTAATCCCGTGCCTGAAACAAGAGTTCCTATGGTGGGCTCAGGCATGCCAGTCAAACCCAGGTTTGTCCTTCCACAATATTCAAACAAGCCAAACCATCACAACGGACGCCTCAGACCTCGGTTGGGGGGCCCACATGCTGGACAAGTGCATTCAAGGCTTATGGACTCCAGATCAGCTGCACCTGCACATAAATCAAAAAGAAATGCTGGCAGTAAAACTAGCAATCCAGAATTTCAGACCATACCTCAAAGAAGGCCAATTGATAAGGACAGACAACACCACAGTCATGTGGTACATCAACAAACAGGGAGGCACTCATTCATACCCCCTATGCCGAATGGCTCTGGACCTATGGAATATGGGTCTGAGCTACAACATTCAGTTACAGGCAATATTTGTACCGGGAAAAGAAAACATCCTAGCAGACATGTTAAGCAGAACTACCTCGGATGCTCACGAATGGATGCTACACCCGGACATCTTCAAGGCCATCACAGAGAAATGGGGAATGCCACAAATAGACCTATTCGCATCCCCACTCAATCACCAGCTCAAGAAATTCTGCACAAGGACATACCACCCACTTGCTTGGAAGGTGGACTCTCTATCCTTCAGTTGGAAAGGCCTGACAGCATATGCATTTCCACCCCTTCCTTTGATGCACAAGGTACTACTGAAAATCAAAGAGGAACGTCCAAGGATAATTCTGATAGCTCCAAATTGGCCAAGACAACATTGGTATCCATTGCTGAGGAGCATGTCTCGGGAAACGTGGACACTACCCTGATTCCTTTGATGTTAACTCAGAGCGACTACAACATCCTGCATCCAAACCTGAAAACTCTGCAACTGACTGCCTGGAACATTACATAAGAGCAACTAACCCAGATTTATCCCAAAGGGTTAAAGACATTATCCTTGAGGCCCGCAGACCTTCAACAAGAAGGAACTATGCAGGAAAATGGAAAAGGTTTGTCATTTGGAGTACTGAAAGAGGGAAAGATGCGTCAAAGGTAGATATTGCCAACATCCTGGAGTATTTGGCAGAGCTTCTCCATACAGGCCTGTCCTATTCCTCCATCAAGATACATGCATCAGCTATTTCTGCAGAATACAGCTTCATCCCCTGTCTTCTCACATCCTCTACTCAGGCAGTTCCTGAGAGGAATTAAGAATGTAAAACCTCCTAGGAAACCACCATTACCAGCATGGGACTTGAACTTTGTGCTAGAAAAATTGACACTCCCTCCATTCGAACCAGCAGCAACAGCAGATCTTCAACACCTATCCTGGAAAACTGCTTTCCTACTGGCAATTACTTCAGCAAGAAGGGTTTCAGAACTACAGGCTTTAATGGCAATACAACCCTTCCTAATCTTCCATCAAGATAGAGTATCCATGAGAACTAATCCTACATTTATGCCTAAGGTGGTATCCAGAGTGTCTCTAAACCAGGCTATCCACCTACCTACCTTCTTTCCCAATCCACAGAACAGAGGGGAAAGACTGCTGCATACCTTGGATGTACATAGACAGTTGCGCTACTACCTGGACAGAACCAAGGGCAATAGAAAAACTGACCAGCTTCTAGTAGCTTATGCAACAGGAAGGGAAGGAAAAGCAATTTCCAAACAGACATTCTCCAAGTGGATAGGAAATTGCATAAGATTCTGTTACTCCTACCATGGAAAGCAAATTCCACAGAACATAAGGCCTCATTCTACAAGGGCTACAGCCACTACCACAGCTTTCTTACGAGGAGTGGCTACCAAGGACATTATTGAGGCGGCTACTTGGACCTCCGTGCATACATTTGCCAAGCATTATAACTTACCTCTATACTCTAGATCCCGAGCAGGGTTTGCCACTGCTGTTTTGCAAGGGATCCTAACTACACCATAATTCTTCTTCCTCCTCCGCTAGTTTGGCTATGGTATTCTACCCATTTGTAAGGACTGCAGATGCATCCTTGAAGGACATAGTACAGTTTTGTACCTACCATAAATGTAGATGTCCGAACAGGATAGCATCTGCAGTCAGGATTACCCACCCTCCTTCCCCTCTGTGGTACTCCTAGGGTATTTGCCCACCTAATAGCTAGCTGGGGGGGGATCTCTTATGGTGTATTTGTTTGTATATATGTACATACATGCTTATTTTTTGTGTTTGCCTTCTACTTTTTTGGAAACATTGGCATTTACCCAAAAATTTAGCTATCCAAGAGGACAACTGGCATCTGGGGCAAGAAGCACTGAGGAAAATGGCGTCGGCTAATGCCTTTATACCCGAAGACCAGCAGAGATGACGTCGGGTGAAGTGCGACACCAGCCGAGGCCAGACCCAGACTTTGGAATCCGGCCGACCGAAGGGCTGCCTGACGACAGGACAACCCATTTGTAAGGACTACAGATGCTATCCTGTTCGGACATCTACATTTATGGTAGGTACAAAACTGTACTTTACCCTCCTTCCAGCACCCTGACTTCGTTTGGCTATACCTCTTCTCTCCTTTTCAATGCTTAAAAGCTTTTTGGTGTATTTGCTTTACCTTGTATATTTATAGATTTAATTGCTTCCCATTAGGGGGGCACCTGACATCTGGGGCAAGAAAAACTGATGTAATAATGTTGGCTGCAGGTTTTATACCCCTGACGACCTGACGTCACGGAAGAAGAGACAGCAACCGACGCAGGACCCAAGACTTTGTTAATCAGGCCGACTGAGGGCTACCTGCAAACAGACAACCCAAATGTAATGATTGCAACAGTGAATACACTCGAACATCTACATTTATGGTAAGTGTACACAACTGTATTTTCCATGATATCCCAAGAAGGTTAAATAGCTATTCCTGTAGAAGACTGGTTCTACTTAGTTGTCTTCTAGACTGTTTCTAATGATTGGGAGAAGAGTCCCTGAGAGCACTGCTGTACTGTTGGTCCTTCTTCAGGCCAAAATTAAATGTCTTTCTTTGAGCAAAAGAAACTGGATGTTTTTGTTCTGAGGAGCATCATCTTGTGCTGAGTGAAAAACTCTCCATAAATGAAAGAAAGCATTAAAATTGACTTTGAAAGACATGGAGGCATCATAAAGATCACATGCAAAGGTTTACGTGCAATTTAATTTTGCTGTAATCATATATAAAGTGGGCTTTATTGTTTTGATATGTGTTTTTACTTAAGTTAGTACTAGATTTAATCAACTTGTAGAAAATATTTAATTCCAAGCTTTTTCTGGTGAACCATTCTTGTAAGCTCATTCTAGGCTTGTCCAGGCTAGCAAGATGTCCTTCCATTTCACTGTTGCAGTATTCTTTATATTAGGGATCTCCTGCCAAGGGCGTCCTAACATCCGGCCAGTATACAAAAGCCTTTAGGTTGCTTTAAGGTACACTGTACATCACACATGTATGCTCTTCGTGTAGTGTAGGGCATAAAGGTGATGGCCGGACATACCATCCTGTGAACTTCTTTGCTGCCTGTCCAAACGCCATCGCTGGATCGTCTGATCACCCATTCCATTGCTGGTTCACCAAGCCGTTGCAGATAAGTGCCTCATTCGGGTTCTTTTTTTACTTGTGTTTCTTTTATTGTTGCTTGTGGGGTTTCATGTTATCCAAGAATGGAAAATGTAGGAGATAGATTAATCATAAAGACTGCCACGAACGGTGTCCGTTTTGCTTTGATGCCTCACATGACCATATGCCCTGATGTCCTTCAAGGATGCATCTGCAGTCATAACATATGGCTATGAGAGAACATTTTCAATGGCAGGGTCAGGAATTTTCTGATTCTAGAAAGATATTAAGGACCTTTTTACATTTACCTCAGCATAGGCCCTTAGCTATACCTCCTGTTTTGAATGTTATTGATGATGTGTACAATGATGTTAGTACAGCCCCTGATTCTCTCCCTCCGGCACCTGCCAACCCTGATAGATACTACAGGGTCCCGGATTCTCATCTACATCTGTACAAGGCCCATTCTGCAGACCCAGATACTATTTCTCAGGGCCCAAAACGGGTTGTAGCTGCCACTGCCAAAAATCCTCTACCTTCTGAAAGGGAGTCTAGAGCTTTAGAGAGATGGGGAAAGAAGGTATATACTTCTGCAACTCTTTCCATGAGGGCATTAAATTGTCAATTTCATATGATACAGTACCAAGAGTATTTGTTAGATGAATTGCATAAGAATCTTTCCTCTTCTGAACCCCTTGACCGTAAATCCCTTCAGGATCTGGTAACTAACTCACAGCAGGTTAGTAATCATTTTTTGCAGTGTGGTTATGATGCACTGGAAGCTTCATGTAGGTCAGCTATGACTGGGGCAGTTATTCGTAGGCATGCCTGGCTGAAGGAACAATCTTTACCAGACCATGTTAAAGCTAAACTCCTGGATGCTCCAATGGAAAAACAAAAATTATTTGGTTCCTCGGCTCAGGAGGTCTTAAAGAAGTTTGAAGAAAAGGCTGACCCTGCCATTGAAAATGTTCTCTCATAGCCATATGTTATGACTGCAGATGCATACCTATCGGACATCTACATTTATGGTAGATACAAAACTGTACTTTCCGTCTGTCAGGCGTTTACACCTAAAATCCTTCATAGCAGACTTTCTTCTTTGGCTTTCTATCTTGAAAACAAGCATCTTAAGCTTCTTGAGAAAGACATGATGGCGGGAACTTCCCACTCTGAGGGACAGCAGTCAATGAAGAAGGCCAAAAACCTTGGTCAGAATCTTCTGCTGTTTCTGCCTCTGACAAACATCTCTCCCGAAGTGAGTGAATGCCCAGAGTCTCGCCTGGCTTTATCATTGAATTCCTTTGCCGCAACCATGTTGGAGACCTGCGGGGATCCGACTGTAATCACATCTGAGGAGGTATTGCAGACATCCATTTCTGACATTCAGGGAGAACCACAGCTGATTATCCCTGAGGGGCCTAGGATCGTTCCTCAAATAGTAGTTGGAGAAGTCGTCCCTGCTGCCATTAGTGAATGTCGTCCTGGGTCACAGCCTTCCAAAATTTATAAGGTGGACATCCCATTGAATAAAAAGCAAAGGACAAAACATATTTCTCCTTCTCCTAATGATCCACAGAGGCCTTCACTCAGGGTTTGTTTAGTGCTTTGATGGCATTGAAACCTCCTCAGGTATTTTTTCCAGCCCTCCTTGATCCTGTACTCCCCTAAAAAGACCCAGACTGAGCAGGAGTTAGATTTGGATGAGGAATCCCTTGCTTACTTTTCTCAGATTCCCTCTCCTTTGCACCATGGATTAGAGGAAGAGGAATCTACCAGTCCTGATACTCCATTTGAAGACATTTTAGAGGACACAATCTCCAGGATGATGGAGTTCTTTAAATGGGATTGTGTTTGGGTTTCTGAGGTACATAAAATATATTATGAGTTACTGCTGATGGATAACCCTTCTGCTGTTCCTCCTGTTTGGCTGCCTTGTTGGATGCATTTTCCAGTGCTTCTAAAGCACCAGACTCTTGGCCCTTGGCTCCCAAGGAACCTGATAGATTCAGTAGAGTGCCTGAGGACTGTTTATTTTTGTACAAGTGTCCTTCTGCCTGACCCCTCAGTGGTGTCTGTAAATTCTGACAAGCCCTCTCAAGTGCTTCCTTCTCCCAAGTTACTGTCCTCTGATAAAGATAGCAGGAGAATGGAAAGGCTAGGCAAGAAGGTTTATACCTCTGCTACCTTGGCTTTTAGGGCTGTTAACTATCAGACCCGTATGTCCAGGTATTTGTTGCCTCTCCTATCCCAGGCATATTGGGTCATTTCTAATCTTCTAGATATTGAGAGTAAAACTGCTGATTCCATGTTAGGGACCTCCTCCCAGGTGGCTCATTATTCCATAAAGTGTAGCTATGATGCAACAGATGCTTCTTCTTTGGCTACTTCTTTTGGGTCAGTGATGAAGAGGTATTCTTGGCTTCAGCTTCAACCTTCGGCTGATGATTGTAAGGCTGAGTTGATGGATGTCCTTCTTGATAATATACTCGTTTGATGAAGCTGCTGCTCTGTTTAAGTTCCTTCAGGATACGGGCAAGGCTTTACAGGAACTTAAACATGTTTGTTTCTCCTGTGCCTAAATTTCAGAGAAACTATCCCAATAAGCCAGACTTTTTTCGCAGGCAATCTTACCCTCCTCCTGAGGATAAAAAGGGTGGCAAGTGGGCTTCTCCTGCTAAAGCTGCTCAGATTTCTGTGCCTCAGAAGTCTCATTTTCTAGGTAAACCAGGTGCTGTTTGATTATCCTATTCTTCCCAGCCACTTTCCTTTTTCTCTTTTTTCTTCCTTCTCCTTGCCCCTCTCTCTCGCCCCCTCCCTCCCTCCCCATCTCTCCTTTTCTGTTTGGCTACAGATTAGTCAGGATTCCTGGGTCCTGTCCAATTATTCGCCTGGGGTATTTCATGGTTTGGAAATTACTTCCACCTTTTATGGGTATTCTTCAGCCCCCCCCCCCCCCCACTCTCTTTTCCAAAGGTGCTTCGGGACCTTTTTCTCTGGGTATTGTTCAAGAGGTGCATGTGTCCCAAAGAGGGAGGGGGTTTTACTCTAGGATGTTTCTAGTACCTAGAAAAGAAGGTACTTGGAGCCCAATTCTAGACCTCTCTTATGTAAACACTGGTCTGAAGGTGCCCTCCTTTCATGTCTTGTCCCTTCACGCTTTCATGTCTTGCCCCTTCACGCTTTGTTCCCTCTTTTGCTTCCACAAGCTCATATGGTGTATCTGGATCTCAAGGGTACTTCTCTCCATATCCCAATCCATTCCTTTTTCAGGAAGTTTTTATATTTTTCTGATGCTTCCTGACATTTTCAGTTCTCTGCCTTGCCCTTTGGCCTTTCTCCTGCCACAAGAGTATTCATGAAATGCCTCGCTCCTGAGATTGCTTTTTGCATGATTCATGGGATCCAAGTATTTCCTACTTGGATGACCTCCTGTTTCAGACATCCTCTCCAGATATCATATTGCAAAATTTTTACTTTGCCATTTCTCTTCGGCAAAGCCTGGGGTTCACAATAAACTTCATGAAGTCTTTTCTGACTCCATCTCAGGACCACGTTTTTCTGGGGTGCAGGATGCAGACTGTGCCTACATTGGCATCCCTGCCTCCTCTCAAGGCCTTAAAACTCACTCCTTCCTTTCAAACTCTTCTCTGCTCTCTGTCATAGCCGGGGTGTTTCTGAGAGCTCTGGGGTTCATGGCATCCATCATCCCTGTGCTCCCTTTGGCCGAACTCCACATGAGAAAGTTTCAGTGGTTTCTGAAGTCAGTTTGGCTTCAACATGCGCATCCCCTAGAATTTGTAGTTCCTCTTCTACCTTGTCTCAAGAAGGAACTTCAATGGTGGATAAAGTAGTCTCTAAATCCAGGGCTCCCTTTTCATCTTCCTCTTCCCTCTCAGGAGCTGTTCACAAACGTGGGATGGGGAGCAGCTTTTGGCTCCCTAAAGGTGCAGGGGTGTGGTCCGTCTCTTCAACAGAAAGAATACATCAATGTCAGAGATGAGAGCACTTCTTCTGGTGATTAAGGCTTTTTATCCTCTTTTTCTCCCCAAGACCTCTCAAGGTTTTGACAGACAATACCACAATGAATGTGGTACATCAACAAATAAAGGGGACAAGATCTCATCTTCTTTCCTGGTTGGCACTCCTAGTCTGGGATCTTGTTATCCAGTATCAAGTGACTCTTCAGGCAGTTTCCATTCCCTCAGGTCAGAACGTTGTAGCAGACACTCTGAGAAGGTCCTTAACTCAATCCTACGAATGGATGTCTCCCAGGGTTGTGTTTCTGGATATTTTCCACCAGTGGGGTACTCCTCAAAGAGATCTTTTTGCCTCCTCTCTGAACAGACAACTTCCCCTGTATTGTGCCAGTGTCCCAGGTCCCTGGTTTGCAAGGTGAATGTTTTGTTTTTTTCTTGGAAGGTGAAGTTTCTGTATGCTTTCCCTCCCCTACCCCTCATTCCAAAAGTCCTGTTCAGAATTCAACAGGATACTCCCATAATCTTGCCAGTGACTTCCTTTTGGCCCAGACAGCATTGGTTCCCTCTTCCGCATTTAACCAAGGACAATCATCATAAGTTACCTCACAGGGTGGACCTACTTGCACAAGACAGTGGATCTCTCATCCAACCCCACCTGACTACTCTTCAACTGACACTGTGTGTGATAGGATTTTGATTCCGCATGGACATCTTTTTTTCTGAGGATGTGTTTAGGAAATGCTCCTAATCAAAATGGAAACTTTTTTCTGTTTGGTGTCTTTCATGTAATCTCCATCCACTTTCTGTAGATTTTCCTTTGGTTCTGTCTCCTCTGTGAATTGCTCGATGCTGGGTTTGCTTATTTGAATGTTAACACTCATTTATCGGCCGTCTCTGTCTGCCTTTTTTTTCCTCCTTTAGCTTCTGGATTTGAAGCTAAATAATTCCTCAAAGGCATCCTCCATATTAAGCCTCCCAGGGATCCTGTTCCTCCTCCATGGGATCTTAATTTTGTTTTGGAAAAATTTGACTTGGGCTCCTTTTGAGTCTGAAGCTGCAGCTTCCTTGACACATTGCTCATGGAAGACTGTTATTCTATTAGCTCTTCTGCCAAACGGTGTCTGAGCTTCAAGCCCGTATGGCTTGTCCTCCTTTTTTGGTTTTATGTAAGGACAGGGTGTCCTTGCTTACTAATCCTCCTTTTATGCCCAGGGTGGTGAATGATAACTTATTCACCACTCTGGGCATAAAAGTTGTCCTTTAATCAGTCTATTTATTTATTCACTTTTTTCTCTTCTCTGCAATCTGCCAGTGAAAAGGTGCTGCACATGTGCAGAGACGACTCAGATTTTATTTGGATAAGGCTAAGGCTATTGGGAAGTATGATCATCTCTTTGTTTCCTTTCATCCTAGGTCCTTGTATTAGCTGTATCCAAACAAACTATTTCTTCTTGGATGTCAAAAGATAAATATATTTTTTGTTGTCCTTTTATGGTAAGAGCTTTTCTTCTGTTAAGGCTCAATCTACTAGGGCTTTGGCTTCTTAATGGTGCATTTTTAGGGTTTAGATACTAAACTCTATTCTTGAGGCAGCTACCTGGACTTCTGTGCATGCATTTACCAAGCACTTTAAGTTGGATGGAATCTCCAGAGCTAGAGCTGGTTTTGCTAGGGCCATCCTACATGGGTTCTTAGAGGGCTCTGCTGGTGCTTCCTCCTTCCAAGTTTCTTCCTGAGCTTTGGCACTCTCCCTAATGTAAAGAATACTGCAACAGTGAAATGGAAGGATATAGCACAGTTGTGTAAAATCTTACCATAATGATAGATGTCCTTTTCTTCACTTTTGCAGTATTAACTCCCTTCCTGTGCCCTGTGGTCTATTTCTCTTTTGGATGTACTGATTACTTCTCTTTTCCTTGGATTGGCATTCTTACCAGGACTCTCATTTCTGAGGATGGTACATCTGGATGTCATATTTATGCCCTGTGCTGCACAAGGAGCATACTTGTGATGTATGGCATACTTTAAAGTAATCTAAAGGCTTTGGTATACTGGCTGGATGTCAGGCCACCCTTGACAGGGGATCCCTAATGTAAAGAATACTGTACAATGGAGAGAGCATTGGCCACCACAGGCTCTCAGGTGGCTCCTGCTGTGCCAGAGTTTTATCCCCTGACCCCTTCTTACCTGCAGCTTCCACCAACCTCCACGCCAGGACACCAAGCTCCAAGTGATCTCAGGAAAGGTACAGTCCTCTTCCTAGCCATCCTTGGACATTCCCACTGAAGAGCCTCCTTGGAAGAAAATGTCTAGCCTCTCCTGAAGAGTCCATCACTGAGGAGACAGATTTCGATGACTGGGAGGGTTCCCCTGTTCACCCCCTGAAGATGTACAGAGGGGTAACTGGAAGCTCAAAGACCCTTCTTCCAAGGAGTCTGTGTACTTGCAAGCTTTTGGTTCTCGCCCATCTACTTCCTGGCTGAACTCTCCCATTGAAGATCTCATTACGTTGATCACACAGTGGGCTTGGAAGGCTCCTGACTCCATAGAACCGATTGCACAGAGACCAGATGAGATATTGTCTGCTCCTGAAGACCAACAGCATTGGGCAAAAGGGTTGGCAGTAGATGCTATGGTGGTGGCAGCAGCAGCCACCAAAAAGGAACTATCTGAGGAAAGTTTCACTGTTCATCCCCCTAACCAAGAGTCTAGGGCAGTGGACACATTTGGAAAGCAGGGTTTGTGTCGACCTTCACCTTAACGTCCTTGAATTTTATGACACATTTCACTAGGCTCCAGAGGGATCAGACACCCTAGCAGGAGCTTTATCTGACGGGGTCTTAGAAAAAAGTGGCCTCCCAGTTAGCTACCCTGGTGTCTATTTCCAACTTCGACCATGAGGCTTATAGCACATGCAGCTGAAAGCATGACCAAGTCAGCTGGTACAGGCGCTGCAATTAGATGCCTGCAAACTAGGAGCCATAATCGAAACTCCTAACGATGTGGACATCCTACAAAAGGGCCTCACTGAGACAGATGGCTGGTGTCAAAGCCATGGTCTCAAGCTCAATGCCAAAAGGTGCATGGTCATCCCCTTTGGTAAAAACTCTGTACCCATGAACTACCATATAGGTGGTAGTCTACTTAACACTGAAAGTGTGATGAGACCTTAGGACACAGGTGGACAGTAGTCTCTCCTTTGATAATCACATCGCCACAGTGGTCAGGAAATCCTTCTAGGTGGCACACCTCATCACAAAAGGTTTCTCATCCAGAAAAAGAGAGGTTATTGTTCCCCCTCTACTCATCACTCTTTAGACCCATTATAGAGTAGAACGCCCCTTTTGGTATGTACCTCACAAGACATCTACAACAGCTGGAAAGACCGCAAAAATACCTCACAAAGAGGATTACTGGCCTCAAATAGATGCCTTACGCAGACTGTCTCAAAAAATTCCAGCTTTACTCCGTCACATATCGCCTACTCAGAGGCGATCTCTGCCTAACATACAAAGCTATGTCAAACCCAGAGCTGTTGGACATGCACCACTTAAAGAAATACCAATCCCTCCGAGCTACACACTCTAGGGGCCTAAACCTTGTCACCACAATAAACAGAACATGCTGGAGGGATAGATTCCTGTCCAAGAGACTTCCCATACTCTGGAATAGACTACCTATCTATGTCAAACAGAGCTCCTCATTAGCACTCTTCAAGAAAAGTCTTGATTGGATGGGTAATAGGAACTTCACCCTGGGGATCACTTCTGTGGTTCTGCTTGACAGGGGCACGGGAAAATAATTTTCTTGGGTGGCGAAAGCCAGGGTACCTTTTTGGCTAGGCTTATATAGGCCCTACGGCCAATAGTCTAGTACCTACCTATGGAAGGGGGACCTAATTGCTCATCTCTGGAAGCAGCCTGGGGAAGACTCTCTCTGCATTCAACAGCCTAGTAACAAGTAACCACAGATGCTTGGGGGCAGAGAATTATTACCAGAGATTACTCTGTCCGCTTCATTTTGTATCCAAGATCTCCAACAAGGCTCCCCGTTGTACCACTCAGTCAGAGGGACCAAGCAGCCTTAGAAATCCAAAAGCTGCTAGAGAAAAGAGTCCTCCAAGAAGTCCCACCAGACCAGGTAGGATCTGGATTTTACTCCGTTCTTTTTAGTGCAGAAAAAGACAGAGGACTGGAGACCAATTCTGGATCTTGGCTTTCTAAACAAATTTGTTCAACAATCCAAATTCCAGATGGTCATGGTTCAGTCTATTCTTCCCTTTCTAGAGGAAAACTTTTGAATGTGTATTGCCACATAAAGGTGAATAAATGCTTCAGAAGGTGTCTCCACTTTCAGCTAGGAGCCAGTCACTTTCACTTCAGAGTGCTGCCCTTTGGCCTCACCACAGCCCCCAGGGTGTTCACCAAATGTATGGCAGCAGTAGCAGCTCACTTGAGACTGTATGGATTCCGGGTGTTTCCATCTCTAGATGACTGGTTCATCATGGCTCCCACCAAGCATCTACTGCTTCAGGCAACATAATTAATTCTGCACTTGTTTGTGTGCCTGGGCATCACAGTCAATCAGTCAAAATCTCAGTTAAATCCCATTAGAATTCATAGGAGCTCATCTCAACATCATCTCTTGTGTAGCCTCCCTTCCTCAACACAGATTACTGAAGATAGAAATCCCAAGTATATGCTATTCTCTGCAAAAACAAAGTCCCGGCACTACTAGCCCTTCAAGTGTTGGGTTCCATGGCAGCGACCATCACCGTACCGCTAGCGAAATTTCACATGCAGGTACTACAATGGCTTCTAGCATCACATGCGGCTAATACAATGGCTTCTAGCATCACAGTGGTCTAGTCTAACCCATCCAGTGACCTACCCCATTCTTATCACCAGTCGCTGCAAAAAAGACCTGTCCTGGTAGATATAATCCAAAGAAATCCTTTTAGGTCGCCCCTTCACCCCCCCCCTCTACCCAAGGCCATAGTGACCATGGATGCCTCCCAGATGGGGTGGGGTGGGGGGGGGCATTATCTGGGAAGAAAAGTCCAAGGCATTTGGTTCCCGATAGAGGCCAACCTGCATATCAACGTTTTGGAGTTGAGGGCAGTGCTATTAGCATTGCAAGCCTTTCAATGTCTCCTCCCTCTAGGAACAGTTGCAGTTCAGACAACATGTCCATGGTCTGGTACAGCAACAAACAGGGCAGAACCAAATCTTACCCCCTGTGATGAGAAACCTTCAGAGTGTGTCAATTTCCTCCAACCACTTTCTGATAGCAGTTCACATCCCAGGGAGCTTGAACGTGATTGCAGACAAATTGATCAGGTGTATACTTCTGCCTCACGAATGGGCTCCCAGTCCCAGAATAGAGAGGAAGGTTTTTCGTCACTGAGGCCAGCCTTGCTGCGACCTATTTGCATCACCCCAAAATAACAAGTGCAGAAGCTACTTTGCCCTAATCCCCCCACAGGGGGAGTCCCCAAAAGACACTCTTCTCCTCTATTGGCCCCTGGGTCTCCTCTATGGTTTTGCCCTTTCCCTCTTATTCCACTCTTTCTCAAGATAGCAACCAGGTTAAGAAGCAAAGTGATCTAATTTGTACCCGACTGGCCTTGACAAATATGGCCTCATCTAGTTCACAGTCCTTGGATTCTAGACCCAGTTCCAGACCTGCTGTCTCACCCTCAGGGACTGGTGCATCCCAACCTTTAAAATCTCAAGCTGACAGCTTGGTTCCTCCAATTCTGCCAGACACCAGGCATAATGATTTACCTTCCCCAGTGTGGAAAATAGTTCTGGCTTCCCATAGACCATCCACCAGGAAACTCTGCCTTAGTAAGTGGAAGAGAATTTCAACCTGGGCATATGTTAATAATCTCAACCCTTTCTCTATACCCGTGGAAAGAGTTCTAGAATTTCTAGCCATTCTTTTTTATCAAGGAGCTTCAGCTTCTACAATTAAGATCAAATTAGCTGCCATCTCTGACTTTTGTAATGTTTTTGAGGACCTCCCTCTGATTTCACATAGATTTTGTAAAGTGTTCCTCAAAGGAGCTCTGCATTTAAAACCTCCATTCAAAGACCCTCTACCTCTATGGGATGTGACCATTGTTCTTCAGTCACTGGTACTTCCTCCCTTTGAGCCATCAGTGACCTGCAGGTTAAAATTTCTTTCATGGAAAACACTTTTTCTCATAGCTATTAGCTCTGCAAGATGAGTCTCTGAGATTCAGGCTTTATGCTCAAAACCACCTTATTTAGTTTTCCATAAGGATAGAGTTTCACTCAAAACCAATCCATCCTTTCTTCTAAAGGTGGTTTCAGAATTCAGCTTTAATCAAACCATCGACTTACCTGCTTTCTTTCCTAACTTTACCAATAAAGGTGCATATTGCTTACATTTGCTGGATGCTCACAGACAATTACGTTTTGGTCTCAGAGGGAGTAAAGGATCCAGAAAGTCAACCCAGTTATCTGTATCCTTTTCCAGCCCAACTTTAGGGAAATCAGTCTCCAAAGTTACCTTGTAGAGACTGCATTACTTGCATATATAACAAAAGGAGTCTCAAGTTACCTGTGCCTGTCGGAGCACATTCCACCATATCAATGGCCACTTCAGCGGTTTTCCCATTTTAAGGCTTTCATGAATGAGAAATGCGCAGCAGAAACATGGACTGCTCCACATACCTTTACCTTTATTACTCATTACAAATTGGATCTGGTCTCCAGGGGAAGAGCTTCCTTTGGTTCTATGGTTATCAGGAATATCCTTCCATTGGGCCACCCAGGATCTAAATTAGCTGGGGACTCTGTCCCAAGAGTCCATAATAGATGAAGATTGACAACATCAGATAAAGAAGTTCTGTTGTTACCATAACATTCCATCTGTGTTGTTGATCTTCATCTGTTGTTGGCATCCCACTCTCCTTCCTCATCCTGTGAATTCCTGGAGGATTGATTGCTTGTCCTGGGTTCCTTGTTAGGTTTCACCTTGGACATGTTATGATTCTTCTGTTCTGTACAGCTGGAAACTCTATCTGTGGTAATGTAGAGCGGGGCATTGTGGGTAGAGTCTTGACTCAAGAGATTTTTGGCTGGCATGAACAGTATAATGGTCAAACCAGTTCCAGGGATCACAACCGACTACCCAGGAGTCCAAGAATAGGTTATCAAAAACACAGATGGAACGTTACTGTAAAAACGTGACTTCTTTTTGTAGAGTATTTTTGCCGTCAAGTAATTCAAATTTAATGACGGTCTCTATTCTCATGGTCTCCTAGCCAGTATACATGAAAAGTACAGTTGTGATTCAGTAACCTTGGCAGCAGCACAGTCATACCCTGTGCTCATTCCAACCGACACAATCTCTCACTCTCTGTCCCTTATTTTCTTATTCTCATTTTGTTCCAGATGTTTTCATTATGGACATGGGCAGTGAATGACTTCACTATTCTCTTAAGGCAACTCCTGTATTAATTTTTTTTTTTTTTTTTTTATCCTTTGCTTCTCAAGGTATAACAGTATGTACATACATAGGTTGTGGCTGAAAGGGGTTAGTTGACCAGTCTACCTGCCTACCTGTTGATCAATGGAGTAAAATATATTTATGAAGTTAGAAAGTTTTAATTCTATTTCTTAACACGTAATGCAACATCTCTCAACTGTTTTTGTGTATCTTTTAATAGGTAACAGACCCAGATGTTGCAGAACAAATTGAGAATTTCGTTAAGAAATTAGAGAAACTGAAAGATGTGAGCACTCCATTCACTCTTGTAAGTATAAAAAGAGCATTTCATAAGGGACTATAAATGGTTACACATTTTGATATTGGACATGCTGGTATTTCAGCTGTACAACTGGGACTGTCTGTTTTTTTGTGTGGAGACTTGTGTCCAGTTTAGTTTGGGATTGTTTGCTCTGTTAGTTACTGTTTGGTAAATGTAGGATTAAAGAAAATGCTATAACTAAATTGTTGTTGCATACTTGGAATGAAGACTTTTTTCTTCAGCTCAGGCAATTAGACTTGACTGCTTATTTGCATTGTGTGTGCATTATAAATACTTGATTAGGTTACAGTAATCACTGCAGTAAAACTGTGTAGCAGACCTGAAACCATGTTATCTAATGCTTCCCTTTCTTACTGTATAGATTATTGATGATCCATCAGGGAACAGCTTCATTGAGAGCCCTTGTGCTCCACACACAGATGAGGCTCTTACAGTTACACAGTACCAACGGACTGTACAGCAGGATAAAGACTTGGGGCTTGTGGTAAGCTTTTATGTTTTTGACAGCATTACTGAAGATGTCTCTAGCAGTTAACTGTCACCTTACAGGTGATATGTTGTCACAGAATAATAATATGGAACAGTGGCGGTAGCAGTATGGTCTTGATGCAGAGTAGTATCGCCACACATCAGAAAACGGCTACCATAAGAGTACAGAGTAACTGATTTACCAGCACTTTGTATTGACCTATTACAAAAGTGTGCTAAGTTTGTTTCTATTTAAGAAGTTAAAGTTCATATTGATAACTTGTGTTCATTTTTCATTCGATGAATATGGGATTGAGAGTGTTTATCATGAATGAAAGAACATGCAGTAAAGTGTAGTTAATCATGTATGACTATGTTGTCATTGGAGGACTTGATGTAGAGTTTGAGAGCAAAGCACAGTAGGTCCATAAAATGAAAGTTACAGCCTCAAGATGGCAACCCGGTCTTGTTGCACCTGGAGTACCAATTATTGTACACTTCTCCTTCAGAATTTTTTTACAGCTGGACAAGCTATACTGTGCCTGGCTGTATGCCTTGTTTGTAAAATGATGTGATACTGCAATCCCTTTTTTGTAGATGGTGCCAGTAATTTAACTTCAGGAATTTGATAATCTCCTGTAGCAAGATGCATCCCTCTGTGATGGTAGTCAGTAGAACTAGCAGGCTTTCATCTTCTGGCATATCCTTATGCCTCTTTATTTCCAAAGCTGATAACGTGGTGTTTTCTGTTTTACCTTAAGTTTCTTCTTGATAAGATTTTTGTTTGGGATTAAAACTTGACTTCTAAAACGTTCTTTGTATCTTGTGTTCTGCAGATGTTTCATTGCTTGTAAGATGCTAATTCAACAAGTGTTGAGTATGCTTTGATTGATTACTTCTGTTTACAATTGGTTTATGTCCTGTAAGCCCATAAGCTGAACATGTAGAATGCTGAACCTGATGTAGTACTTCTGCATGTAATGTTTGCATTTTCTTCTGGAGGCAGGTTACCTTGCCTTGCACCAAGTCTGAACTTACAGTTGAAAATGGAGTATGTTTTGATCCAAGTACAGATGTGGTGGAAATAATGAACAAAAAGAAAGCTTGAAGACAAGGAAAATGACTGATGTAAGGATGATGGGAACAGGAGTGCCTGTTGAAAGTTCAGGGAGCTTCACTGTGATTCTTGTAAAAGTACAATTTTAAATGCACTTGGAGATAATTAACTCTGAAACTGCATTATCTGTGAGTTTTGCCTCCTCTTCAAGATGCAGCAACCTAATATATTTGTCTGATTTCAGTAGCGTAAACTTGGAGGTCTTCAGAATTTTTCCCTTACCTTTCATCATAAGCCATGGCATGCTATATGCACTTGATTGTGGATAGTAAATTCTCTTGAATGTCTTTGGAGATACAGCAGATGTCTGCTTCTCTGGGAATTCTGTACTTAGCTGGGAATTCTGTACTTAGCTGGAAGTCCAAGAAATAATTAAAAGGCTGTAGTGGTGATTGCCAACATCTCAATACATGAGTGTAAAAACAAATCTCACAAGCACGTTGGATCAAAAGACTATGAACCAACAGTAATTCACTACAGTCGTGTTGTGGGATGCCCAAAGCTCTTTATTCAATTGAGTCAGCACTTTCGACCCCAAAAATTAAAAAGAAAGAAAAAGTCATCCTAATCCTCTGATACATTTCCTGAAGAAAAAACGATATGAGAACTTCCCATCTTTTTTTTTTCAAAACAGGTTTATTGTTTTAACATATAAGAGAAATATCATAACAATTTTATACAAGTAATTAAAAATAGGTATTATTATAATATGAACTTCCCATCTTAATGACAACCCTGTAAGGTGGTTAGCATTGTCCCTGTCCCCTCAACAGTTAACTTGGTAGGAGTGATTATAGTGTCTGAACATACTGTCTTGGTCTGGTTGCTGGATGACGTAAAAGGAGCAAGAAGAGTTCATTATCTGAAGCGGTGCAATCAAGAGGTCTGGCCCTTCAGTTAAAGAAAGGATCCCTTTTGATCAACAGATTTTCCCTGGAAAGATGCATTATGATAGGAGGTGAGGTAGACAAAAATGTACTCAGATTATAGTGGATGCTCAAAAAGTTGCATCTAATTTTGCGTAACACACCAACAGGATTGACAGAAAGATGGAGTGTATTAGGACTACTTTGACAGCTCAATTTGATCAGCTAGCTGAGTTGGATACTGGTGCCAGGTACATGGCAGATAGAATGGCTTTAGCTGAGTCTTACTTGGAACTGATCAAGTCAATGTGATAACCTTGGAAGATGGATGTAGGAGGAAGAATTTGGGGTTCTGATCTCTTCCAGAGAAGAGGTGAAAGAGTGGGTTGCATTTATGCAGTCCAGGGATGTCTTTCTAGAAATGGTTTCCAGTGACAAATGAATGAAATCAACAGACCTTGCATGCTTTTCTCCCTCAAGACCAGAAATCAGAGATGCCCCCAGCAAGTTATGCTTTTTAACTCATTTTCCTTAAGACAAAGATACTTGCACATTTATGGAAGCTGGGGAAAATTCTAAAGATTAAAGACAGCAGAGTTTACAGCAAAGTTTACTGTAACAGTGGACATTGAGCTCTCATTTCAACAAAGTTCCAACCGGTTGTATAACTCTGCAAGTAGAATGAATGGTGATTCTAACTCCAGTGCCCATTTCAGCAGATCATTAACCTGCCATGTGGGAGGGGAGCTCTCTCTCCATCTTCTCTAGAAGAAGCAGAGTTGAGGGTCACTGGATATGCATTTGGGCCGTGAGAGGCTGTGGTGGCATTGCAGCATCCACCAGAAACCACCCGTGGTCAGATTCCATGTGCAGAAAAACCCTGGATTCCTTCAAGTGTTTCAGAGAGGACCTCCGGAAACCGCAATAAATATGCTGGCAGTTAACTAAAGGATAGTAGACACTGTGACTGCAGTATGACTTGTATAGCTTGTGTTTGAACAATGAAGTTTTCAGTTGTAGGTAGCTGATTATTTTATAACAGTGAGAGAAATGTGTATTTTTTTTAAACATTGGTAAAACTGCTCAGGATTGTCAACGGAAAAAAATAGCAATACATCAGCTATTAAAGAAAGTTAGTGTGGTCTTTTCAGTTGTGGCTTTACATCCTGTGAATTCTGAGATTCATTTTAAGTTGATAGACTTTTTTTGTAATAACTAGCACTGCTGTTGCTGCTTTAGTTTCTAGACATTCTGGGCTTTAAAATTTGATGTAGATAACCAGTCAGTAGCTTACCTGCATCCCTGGACAGAAAGTGGCTTGTTGAAGCTTGTAAAGTAACATCTAGGCTTTTCTTAACGAAACATAGCCAACTAAAGTAAAGCATTTGTCAGTGGGAACATATTCTGAATAAAACTAGTAGTCACTTCCTCGTTGAGTGCTTAGCAGCCAGTGAGCTGTTTATACAGCTGGTCAGGTTAGCAGGATGATGATATGAAAAAAAGAGCGGCTTTGTTACAGAGTTTACATCCTGCTTAGGCACAGGATGAGTTTTGTCATGCTGCTGTATGTATTTTTCAAAATGTTTGAACGAGGGACGTGTCTTTTGCAGGTTCAAGGAGAGTTTTGAAGGCTTTCTCCTGTACATTACCAGTATCATTACATTTGTCATCCAGATTCCATTATTTAAAAGGCTTTATACCTCCTTCCAGGAGGCTTATGTAGTGAAAAAAATGCAGATAGTTATGTTTTCTAGTTGCAAAGGTTTTTCTTTTTAATATGGATTGGACGATACTGTAATTGATATTACATAATGTTCTTGTTCCATGTTATTGGTTTGTTAAAGAACTGTTCAGATGAGCAAATGGTATACAGATTTATTTACAGTCTAATGTTGTCCCTTTCATTCTACCTCATGATTGGGTCACAAATCCGGCTCTGCCAAATTTCTACAGACTGGGCTCCAAGTCTCCATCTCCTCCCTCTTCCCATAATGCTCTACCCATTGCCCAGCCTTCTCAGATCTCATTTGCTGCCAGCAGTGTCAGACATGGTTTTCGTACAGTCTCAAGTTGTAGGATCATAGTGAGATCCTCTGGGATCTGTGAGTGCGCCCATTACCATGCAGTCTCCTTCTCCAATCTGACTCCTGGCATAGGAGCAACAGGACCTTAGCCACCTGAGAGTGTAGGTGTCTGCTCCGAGGAGGCTTTCATCCCCTCCTCCGACAGTTACCCTGACTGCCTGTGTTCCGTTGTCTTTGGATTAGAGTGGGTCTCAGATCGAGGCTTTTGCAGTCGGATCCAGGGGGGAGGGCTTTGGGACAGACTTTGTCAGGTCCATCCCTTCCTCTCGAGGCTTTGGCACTCAACAATTCAATCTGATTCGGACAGGAAGCTGGGGGGAGGTTCCTGCCCTTTCTTCCTTGGTTGCTTTGGCTCTGGGGGAGCTGGGGAGGGACTCTTTGGGTTCTTTGGATTTCCAGATCATAAAAGAGCTTTCTCTTCTGTTAGAAATCTGGCCTGTCAGAGCTACAATCCTCCCCGTCCTCTCCCATTGGATCAGAGCCCTGAACCTATCATACCTGTCCAGGGTCAACCTGCCCTGAGGGGCCTCCAATCTCTCCCTCTAAGAGGGTGCCCCTTCTTCTTCCTAGACCTCTTCTGATCCTCTCACGGAGAGGATCCCGCATAAGGAGACATGCAACAGGAGGCACATAGACTCCCCTTTGGAGTCTGTCACTGAGGACACTGATCTTAACGAGGGAGAAGGATTCTCCTGGTTAGAACAAGAGGATGTCTCCTTTGGAGCCATTGTGGTGATCTTGAAGCAAAGAGGTGGTTGGTCAGCACAAACTCCTTTTCCTGAAAAGGCTGTGTTTTTGGAGGTTTTCGGGGTGGGTCCATCTACATCTTAGGTGACCGACCCCCCCCCCCCCCCAGTGGACAAACTCCTCGACCTTGTGTCCCGCCTGGCCTGGAAGGAGCTGGATACATTAGATCCAATCGCAAAACGACTGGATAAGTTGTTGTCTCACCCCCCCCCCCCACTCCATGACTGATCACATTATACTAAGGATATATACTGGTTGATGCCATGGTTTGTGCCAGCAGCTACCAAGTAGTAGTTAGCTGAGCAGAGCTCCTCGGTCCATCCTCTGAACAGGAATTCCAGAGAGATGGACAGATTTAGGAAGTGCGTTTACACCTCAGCCACCTTCTCACTGAGAGCATTAAATTATAGAGGCACACTTTACCCGGTTGTAGAGAGATCTGGTCAAAGAACTTTCCAACTGTCTAGCAGAGACCATGTCGGAGGAGGACTTCAAGAATGTATCTTCCCGACTGGCTACTCTTACCTCCCTGTCTAATTCCTCCACGAGGCTCATCTCCCATTCCACGGAGGGTGCCTCACAGGCAACCGGCTCAGCCATCACAATTGGATGACTTTCCTGGATGAGGCTTTGTGACTTCATGGAACCCTTCAAGGTGTCCTTTAATGTCCCCTTCGATGGCTGCAGCTTGTTTGGGTCCTCCATTAAAGATGCTCTTGCCTACAGTGAGCAGGAAGGGAAAACCCTGTCTCCCATCGGAGTCAAGTTTTCTACCTGTTGGTAAACCTTCTCAAGAAACCAGCAAGGTGGCAGGAAAACCTCGTTCCGAAAATCCTAAGGATCTTTCCAGGATCATTGCAGAGACTCTTTTTCTCCAGAGGCAGAGGGGGACCGCAGAATCAGGGCTTCAGAGAGCCCTTTTCTGATAGGCCCTTTCAATGCTCCTGAAGCATTGCTGGACTGCTGAACTCTGTAGGCAGTCGGGGGTCATTTTTCTCTGCACCCAGACTCCTGGACGTCTCTAAGAAAAAACAGTTGGATGCTAAGAATCCTATCCAGAGGTTATTATATTACCTTCTTCCTGCAACTGCTAGAGACTCTCGAATCTCCCCGATATTCCACCCAGTCAGAGGGAGTAATGCAGTTCCAGAGATTCAAAAACCACTGCAAAAAGGAGTCATCCAAGAGGTCCCAACCAAGCATAGAGGATTTAGAACGTACTCCCACTTATTTTTAGTGCCAAAGAAAACAGTGGACCTCAGACCCTACTGGATCTAAGCAATCTGAATTTGTTTGTAAAGAAATCAAAGTTCTGAATGGTTACAGTCCAGTCCATTACTGCTGTTGTGGAAGGACGATTGGATGTGCTCAGTAGGCTTACAGGACGCGTACTATCACCTCAAAATAAACAGATGGTCCAGGCGACATCTGTGCTTCAGGCTGTGAGCCAGTCATTACCAATTCAGAGCTCTGCCCTTTGGTCTCCCCACAATCCCCCCTGGTGTTTACCAAATGCATGGCAGTAGTTGCAGCTCACCTGAGGCTGAAACGATTCCCCGTGTTTCCATACCTGGATGACTGGCTTATAAAGATTACAATCAGGCATTACCTTATCCAGGCCAGAGATTACATGTTACAAATATTCACTCCTTTTGGGTATCTCCATAAACCTGCTGAAATCCAACTCATTTCCAGCACAGAATTTGTAATTCACTGGGGACCTACTAGCCACCCCGATTCAGAGAGTGTTGCTGCCGCCTCATCGAATGCAAACCCTGACGGAGTGTGTTCATATTCTTTTCGATCTCCCGTCCCCTCCAGCAACACTAAGTACTTCATGCTCTTGTGTTCATGGTGACAGCCATTACACTCATTCCATTAGTGAGGTTTTTTAGTTTTTTATGCGCGTGCTTCAGTGGACCCTAGCTGTTCAGTGGTCTATTCTCCACCAGCCACTATTTGTTCCTATCAGATTACCCCAATTTGCAGAAAGCATCTTCGATGGTGGCTTCTTTCCAATGACCTTGTGATTGGCAGACCTTTCTTTCTCCCATCCCCTCAGCAGCTGTGACCACAGACACTTCCTAGTTGGGGTGGGGTATTTCCCGGCAAAGATGGTCCAAGCACGTGGACCTGTTTAGAGACCAGATTGCATATTAGTGCTGTTGAAATGATGGCAGTCCTCCTCATGTTGCAAGCTTTTCATGACATTCTCCCCCTATGAATGATTGCAGTTCACACATGCACAATGTATTGGTGATCTGGCATATAAGCAAACAAGGGGGAACTCATTCATATCCCTTGTGCAGAGAGGCCATGAGGGCCTGGGAGTGGGTGATATCTTCAGACCGCAGACAAACTCAACAGGTCCCTTCTGACCCTTCACAAGTGGTCCCTCAACCATTTAGTAGCAAACTTGATTTTCAGCCATTGGGGCCAACCCTGCTGTGAACTGTTTGCTTCTGCTCAGAACAATTAATGCAGCAAGTACTTCGCTCTGATCGCTACTCCAGGGGAGTCACCAAGGGATACTATAATTCACGATTGGCCCCCTGGTCTCCTGTATGCTTATCCTCCTCTACCCCTCTTCCAGAAGTTCTACAGAAAGCAACATGGCTGAAAACTTCAGTGATGTTCATGGCCCCTCATTGGCTTCACCAGATTTGGTTCCTTTTTCTCTGGTCGCATCTGAAATGTCCTCCATGGATATTGGAACTTGGGGCTACATCTCCTTCAAATATGGAAATCATTTTCATGGAAGATTTCCAAATTTAAAGGAGATATTGAGATTTAGAAGTAAAAGGAAGGAGATAGTAGATGCAGGTGCTTATGCCTGTGGGATAGTAGATGCAGGTACGTATGCCTGTGAGAGATGTAAAGTTTGTGAAAAAATCAGAAATTTGAATGGAAAGATGATCAATGGCAAGATTTATAGGGCTATTGATCATTTTGATTGTAACTCCTTTGGAGTTATTTACGTGATCAGCTGTGACTGTCCGTCACCGAAATGGTATGTTGGACAGACCAAACGCAAGGTGAAATTAAGAATTATGGAACACCTTGGTGATATAAGAAATGGTAGGATGGATAGCCCCATAGCCCAACATTTTCATTTCAAGCACAAAGGTTTGGTTGATGGTTTCACCTTTAGTGTAATTGCTAGACCTTATGGAGTGGGAGCTTGCAATATTAATTTTCGGCAAAGATTACTGAGAATGGAATTGAAATTTATCATTAATTATAACACTCTTTATCCCAATGGCATGAATCTTGAAATATAATTACAAGAGCATTTTAGGCGCATTTTAATAATATTAATAATAAATGTGGTTTTATACAATTTTGTCATTTTGACATACATTTTGATAATATGTTTGGGGTCAGTGGAGCTAACAATGAATTATGTAGTATGGGACATGTAAAAATGTTAAAGAATGTTCAAAAATATGAAATGTAAAGATGTTGAAATGTTAGACATTTGAATGTTTGTGTTTAAATATTTGTTTAATTGATTAATTGGTTATCATTAAATTGATGTATAAATATAGCTGCTTCTGTGAGTAAAGTATTCCGTGAGAAGGCAAAAGCTGAGGTACCAGAAACAGTAAAGGATTATTTTTTGCAGTCTTTGCTGTTTTCCGTGTCTTTGTGTGTTTGGTATTTCCCTGTTTAAACAATGTTCAAAGAATCTGTCCATGTTTTGATACATTTCTAATTGTGCATGTCTGAGAGGGAGATTTTAAAGTACTGTGGAGAATCAGCTGAACAGTAGGTAATGTCATTAGCATGTCCCTGGTTTGCTAGGTGATTATTTGAACAGCTGATTGACAGGAAAAATAACTTTTTCAAACAGCTGACTGTTATCTTAAAAGTAAGACAGTTGAGACTGTTAAGCTGTACAGTTTGTCAAGTGCTTAGCAATTTGTGAAGAGTTGCAGTCAATTTCAGTGCTTTGCAGCAATACCAAAAGAAAAGAGAACTCGCCAAAAATTGTAAGCTTGCCTTTGTCTTGTTGTTGTGTTAGATTTAGGAAAGCTTAGTTATTAAGATATAGAACTTCTATAATGATGGACTTCTATCCTGCAATTTAATTTTACATTTCTGGTGATTGAATTTTGGTGTTTATTGAAAGCTATTGATTTACATTTTTATTTTACTTGTTATTAAATGTTTTTCATTACTTTACATTGTGACTGGAAGTAAGTGTGTTCTTTAGAGATTAGTGTGTGTTTTATACCAGTTTGATACTTCCCAGGCCCCCTCGAAGACCTTGCTGCTTTGGTTGTAGCTGTCATTTATTTTGATATTTAACTTTTTCATAATTGAACACCCCTTTAGAATGGCATAAAGACACTTTGATTGGTGGCAGCATTACCATATTATTTTGGGGAAGGGACACAGCTGGAAATCTGTGTCAGGCTTTCCCAGAAGTGTTTGGATGTGTGATATTTAAATTAACTTTGCGTGAGTGCATCACAGGTCTTAAACTGGGACGCATTGCTCTGATATGTGTAATAAGGAGTTACATTGGGGTGGACAGACGTATACTGTCCAGTCCCAGATTAGAGTGTGTTCCTGTTGTGTTCTTAGGGGTAAATTGTGAAATATTGCTCCTGTTTGTGACTGTCTCGTATTGAAGTCAGTAGTGAGGATTGAAGCTTCTTAGTTGCTGACCCAGGCTAGGGAGGGACATCACATTTATTGGTGGCAGTCTGGTGGGATCTTGGCCAGATGTCACACTTGCGATAACTTTTCATCTGTATTGTCCTCTTTAATTCTTCCTCACCTCCCAGCCCAGCCATCCCCCTTCTTGTGGCTCCTAGCAGAACTCAGGAATTATTGGGAACTTCTGTTCCTAATTTGAGCCTGTGGTTCTTTTTGCTCTATTCTTATGTAATATTTACCTCTTCTTCCTATGTAAATTTTTGGGCAGCAAACTCTATCTGAGAAGGCTGGGCAAAGAGTAGAGCATTATGGGAAGAGGGAGGAGCTTCAAGACTTGGAGCCTAGTCTGTAGAAATGTGGCTGAGTCAGATCTGAGTGTGGGATCTGTGACTCAGTCATGAGAAAGAATGAGAGAGGACAACACATCTACCAAATTGTAGTAGGTACATAACTTAAAATTACAGTGACTCACAAATGTGAAGTCATTGTCGGGGAGTAGTGTAGTGCAGAAGTTCTGGATCCAAAAAACAAAGTAAAGCCTTTTTACAGTTTTATATACATACGCATTCTTTTCTTGGAATGTTAATTGTACAGTACAGATCCTTCAGTCAGACCCCCCCCCCCCCCAGGTTAAGATGATGAGAGAATGGGTGGTATTTTAAGAAGGTTTGACTAATTTAGCTGGAAGAGCAGATTGCACTGTGTTGTTATATGCAGACCCTCAGAAATGGTCTTCCTCCCTTGGTAATATATTGAAAACGTTGCCATTGGCACGGTGATGGGTGTAATATATGTAGGGTCTTATGACTATCATTGCTGAATATACTTGCTACTAGTATTGCTTCAGCTCATTTTCTTGAATAGGTAAAATATGAATGTACAAAAGACCATTCATTTTTGGTGACCTAACTTCAAACCTACCCCATACTTATTTTTGATTGTGCTCCCTCTTTATTTGACTCTTGGGTTAAATATGGGGCAGTGTGACAGTCTGTGACCGTCTTTGAAGGGTGAACATGTTTCTCTGTAGAGAAGGCATCTCTACAAAACCTTGAGCTTGGACAAAAAAAGGTTTCTAATCAACTTGAGAGTTTTTTGCTCCTTGAGGCCTAGAAATATTCAAGGAAAATTTACTGTACTTTCTCAAAAATAGATAGTCGCCTGATCTTTGACCGCCATGTGTCCACAGTGGTGAGGAAGTTCTATGTGACACACCTTACAAATAAAGGCATGTCATCCAGATCCAAGGAAGTTTATAGCCGCATTATATCTGCCCTCATCAGACCAATAATAGAGTACAATGCACCGTCTTGGCATGTGCTTGATCTGGCACTTGCAACAGCTGGAGCAGTCTTGGAGTTTCCTTACAAAAAAAAGTGCGTCTAAACTATATATCCTGTGCGGGTAGACTAAAAGGTCTAGCCCTTTACTCTGTCTCCTACTGAATGTTAAGGGATGAGTTATGCCTAACCTACGAAGCACTCACAAATCCAGACTGATGGAACTGTTATACATTCACAAGACAAACTGTACAAGGTCACACAATCTCTGGATATAAACCTGGTCTGTGACACGAACAAAACCCAGAGGAGAGACAAGATTAGCACTTCTGTGGAACAGGCATCCTATTCATGTAAAGCAGAACCCTTCCCTGACCCTCTTTAAATGCAGTTTGGATCAATGGATGAGGAATTGTAAATTCACACCTGGGGTGGCACCAATATCCCTTTTGGACAGGGGCAATATGTAAAATACTCAAAGGCATAGGCACAAACCTAAGCCATCCTGTAGCCCTTAGGGATCGAAAATCAGGTAATAACACAGGTTTGTAAGAGCTGTTAAGCCTTTAGCCTAGTAATTTCCTATGAACCTTTTGTTTTTATTAATTTGGTAAGGTTAATTAATCTACAGTGGTTCTACAGCACGAATTGAATCGTGTTCTCTGTTTTCCTCACATACTGACCCTTTAAGAGTGATAAGACAAGGATGCCTTTTGTCTCCCCATACAGATTGTCTTTATCTAGAATCTTTGGCAACAAGATCTGAGGATGGTACCTTACAGAGTAACAAATACAGGAAATTAACTATAAAACTTTCTATATTGGTGATCTTATTGTTTTAGATGTTCAGTCATGAGCACGTCATAACCTTGATTTTTAGGAAGCTAGAACATTTTGGACAATTTGCGGGGTATAAAATTATATTGAAAATAAAGGCCGTCAAAACCAGTTGCACTTCATTTGAGATGATACACACCCCCTTCCTTGAGAATTCTATAAAATAATTTATTCAGAAATGAGAGTAGCAAGTTTAACTGCTTCTGCAAAGTTGTGCGCAAAGGAGACTTGTCAGAAGTTAAAAGCCCCTTCACAGGGTGGAAAGGGATTTGATTAAACTTTATGCAGACAGTCTTGGCATTGCACTGTTAAGTTTTACCTTTAGTACTCTGTACTGTACAGAATTTGCCCCCCCCCCCCCCCCCAACATACATACACACAGCTGTTTTCTGTTTTTTCTTTTTGAGAAGACTGACAGTATTTTTTATGGTTGGCACAAAAGCTTAGGGCCTGATGAAATATTACACAGTCTTCCTTTCTGTTGGTAGCTAACTGGGCCTTCCTGGCAATTTATATGAAAAAGCTGTGTGTTTAAATCTGCTGCATTGCTTGCTCCATAAAAAATACAGCCCATGTGGAAATTGTTTTTCTATTAATATTAGGTGGCACAATTAAGTTGATATGATAAATTTAAGGATAAAATGTAAGATCAGTACTTATAAGGTTTTTCTGTTTGTTTTTAGCTGTTGAAGATAAACTGGACTTTCACTGGAATGGGCACACTTTAACGGACAAGAGTTCAGTTTAATCTATTAGATGATTGAGGGCTAGCCTGCACTAAGATCCACAGGTGTTTAGAGCAGTTTCCAGAAATGATTTATTAGAAACAATACCTGGGCAGAAAAGCTTTTCACAGTTGTTTTACTCATAGCTTTACCTTAGGGCTGTTCATGTCTTTTTACTAGATTACACATGGTAAAATTTGTTAGCTGCAGCCTAATGATCTAATAAAGATATGTTTGTAATCCTGAGAAGGACTTTTGGTACATTCACTTTGCTCTGTTGATGTCTAGGTCGATTCTAAATTAAAAAAGTGATATTTCCACCCAAGTGCAGATTACCACTGCCTGATGAATCTTCTTGTTTAAAGGAGGAAATGACACCGTAGTTTAATTTCCAAAGATGAGCTTTATTCTACATGTTCGATGGATGAGTGCTTCGTTAGAAACTAAAACAATTCAGCTCTTATACATACATTTTCAGTGGGAGGTGTGTTCAGGGTGGAGAACTCTCATTGACCAAAATCCATCTCAGGACTACAGTTATTTCTTTATTAGGTGTTTGCGTTGTTCCATCCCAGTTGTTTGGGGAGAGTTTGGATACAAACTCCACCAGCAGGGGATGCTACTGTCCTGCATCCTAATAATCCTACAATGCAGACGTTCTGGTACTATCTGGTGTTGTAAAAGACTGATTCCTTTCCTTCCCAGGGAATTGCAGTCTTTTCTAATTCTTTCCTGTAGTTTCCCTTTCTAAGAAAGTGCGAGTGAGACCAAATTGGACAGTGAAGATTTAATCCTGTTGACTCCTGTATGACACAAACAGCCATGATTTACAGTATTAATTTTCATTTAACTTGCTTGCTCCCAATTCTTGTTCCCTTGCAGAAGACATTCTTGTCACTGTAGCAGGAATTAGTGTCGTCACAACTGTTTGTACACAGATGATCCATTTTTAATTCCTTGTATAGATGGTTGTCCTGTGGTGTTTTGCACATTTTAAGAGATTCTAGGAGACTGACTGTCAGGAGATCTTATCTGATAAAGTGGCCCTGATAGGAGAGCATCTTCTAGTCTATAGCTTACCCTTTTCTAAAGTTTTAAACTGATTGTACCTTTCAAGCAAAACCACACAGGCCTTACTGTTCAGTAAAGGTTTACCTGTTTGTAGGCTTTGCATGACTTTCACCGTACAACTGTCTCTTCCTCTCCTTATGGTTAAGTGTTTACTCAAAGGAATTATGAATGTACTAGGCAGGTGATCATGGGGACCATAAGATGCCCAACCATGTACTCCTTTAAGCAGACAAACTTAAAAGTTTTTTTTGCACCCTTTTCAAGCACTTAAATAGTCTTCACGTCTCAAACAGAGGTTTACATCTATAATCACTGCACTCTGTTCTTTCAAGAGTTTGTTTCCTGTTCTGAAGATTTGTTTGCATGACTGTGATCTCTGTCAAAGATTTCTAAAGTAGAGACATCAGTAGGCAAACGGGTTCCTCACACAAGGTACCAACAGATACAAAACTTTCCCGATTTATCTTTGAATTAGCAGCTTTCCAGTGTTTTGCCATGAAGCCTAGATGTACACATGCAGTTAAAATGCTGTATGAGAGGGGAAAAAGGCCTCAGAATGGCTTGTTTTAGTGTGGCAACAAAAGCTCTGCCATAAAAAAATAAATAATTGTCTACATCTGAATTGTATTTATTATTTTACATTTGTTAACCGGGACAGTCTGACTGGACCATGTCCATTTACAGTGGAGGCCCGGTGAGAAAAGCTCCACATATATTAACAGAAATACTAGAATTTAATACATAGTAGTAAAATCCCATTATAACAGCAAAAATCCAGCTAGTAAGATAGCATGCAACTCTGCAGTTGAACAGGCTAAATACATTTAGCATTGAGAGTCATGACATACATCATGTTAAAATGAAGTAGCTATATTAAAGGGATAAAGAAAAATATTGGAAGTAAACAATTGTAGCATTTACATTAGTCAAGTAATATACCTTTTAACTTTCCACAGAGCTTAAGCATTGTTTTTAGGTTATGCATGGGCAAAGCCAAGTACTAGATGTGATTTTAATGAGTTTTTGAAGTGTGAGGTGATGGGGATCCAGGTCAGTGATTGGAGGAGGTTGTTCCAGTTTTTAGCTACAATGTGGGAAAATAGTGCTTTGCCAGCAGTGTTGTAGCCCTAAAGATGCATAGAAGTGATTTGTCACTAGAGCAGAGTTGTTGCACAGTAGGTAAGTAGCTGACTTAGTGATGGGGTTTTATCAGGATACTTCAGAATGTTACAGGCAATAACTAGTTGGTAGTAATTTAGTAGTTGAGGAAATTCTAACCATTTTAAGTCCCTCAGAGCTAGACCATGATGGGATCTGAAGGTGGCGTTAGCAAATTTGGCAATAAAAGTGGTGCAGCGGTTAGCGTTGCCACCTCACAGTAAGAGGTTCTCCAGTTCAAGCCTCAGCTGGGGTGCCTTCTGTGTGGAGTCTGCATGTCCTCCCTCTGGTCACGTGGGTTTCCTCCGGGTGATCCGGTTTCCTCCCACATCCCAAAGACATGCTATAGGTGGCTTGGACACTCCAAATTGGCCCTAGGCATGAGTGTGTGCATGTGTGCGCCTTCTGTGGAAGGTTGGGCGCTGGGCTGGCAACTCAACACCGTAAAACTCCACTGCCTATCATGAGCAGACAGGTGATCTGCTGTGGCAACCCCTAACCAGGAAAAGCCGAAATAAGAAGATTATAGCATGACTCAAGTCTGTCAAGGTCAGGTTTTCTGATATAGGTAAGAATTGGTGCTGCATACATTAGTGTGGACAAAAGGTGAGTTTGGGCTAGGGTGATCCGTGCTTGATCTGAGAGGAAGTTTTTGTGTCTGTATAATGAAGTCATTTCTTTGTGAAACATTTTGATAGTTTGTGAGATTTGGACATCAAAGAGAAGGTGTATGTCAGTCTCAACACTGAGGAGTTTGGTATGGGCAGAAGGAGAAATGATAGTACCATTTTTGGAAGTAATAGAAAAGGAAAGAGGAGCAGACTTTAATTTGTTAGGGGTAAATAAAAGCAATTTATTTTTATTAGGGTTAAGGATGAGTTGGATATTTGTGATCCAACTTTCCACAGAGATAAAGGATTCCTGGGTCTGTTGTTGGAGAATGAAAAGATGGGGGTCTGAGCAGATTAAAGTCGAATCATCCGCATACTGTATGAGTGTGGCATGCTGAGTGGAGGTATGTAGATTTAGTGTAGATAGAAAAGAAGTGGGCCCAATACTGAGCCTTGTGGTATACCTATGAAGGTTGAAAGTAGAGGAGATGGTGCCCCTTGCCATTGGACAGATTGTTGCCTATCGACTAGATAGTTCTTGAACCAGGCAACAGTAGAAGGGACAAAAGATAGGGACGCTAGTGAATCTAATAGTAGGGGGTGTGAGACCATATCAAATGCTTTGGATAGATCCAAAAATATAGCGGATGTAAAGTTATAGTCATTTCTGTGTGGTTTACTAGATTGGTAAATGACAGAAGAGCGGTAGTTATACTGTGATGTGGACGGAACCCTTGTTGTGTGGTGGAGAGGAGTTTGTGTGTGTTCAGGAAATACATGACTTGAGAGTGAATACACTTCTCTAGCAGTTTGGAGAGGGGAGACAGAATTAGCTATAGGATGGTAATTGGAGAAGTCATAGGAATTACCGCCTTTATGAAGAGGAATAATGTAAGACACTTTCCGCAGTTGAGGGATGCAGGATTCTTTTATGGAGTGGTTTATGAGGATAGAAACAGGGTAGGATAATGATTCTGCGGCATGTTTTAGGAAGTTGGCAGGTAGATTATCAGCTGCAAGGGTAGTAGGTTTTAATTTCAAAAGTATTTTTTTAATTTTGGAGGTGGGAACAGGTGAGAGAATAAGGGGGGGAATGTTATCTAGACACTTGGATGGAATATATGGAGGGTTATTTTTGGACAGTTGGCTGGATAGTGCCATTATGGATTCTGCAAAGTGTTGACTAAATTGAGAGGCTATGTCCATGTTGTCATTGGTGGAGTTGGGAGCTGGAGTAGTAGTTTTGCCTGGTTTAATTCGGGAGTTGATAGCTTGCCAAAACTTTTGAGTGTTTTGTTTGTACAGTATGAAAGTAGTTCTGTTTACCAAGTTTAGTTTGTATTTTGGCATGATTCCTAAGCTGTTGGTAGTGTTGTTTGGCTTGGATGGTAGTATCCCTCTTCCAGATTTTCCAGGCATTATCTGTGGACTTCGATACAGCTTTTGTGTCCCTACTTAGCCATGGTGCATAGTTAGTCTTGACTCTAATTTTCCTGAAAGGGGCAACTCTATTAAGGACATCAATGAAGGTGCTATTAAAGTAGTCAACTGCTTGGTCTAAACCAAGGGAAAGTAGTGGCTCTCAGTTGCATTGTTTTAAAGTAGTGTTTAGATCCTGTGGGTTTAGGTTACGGTCATTTCAGATTTGTCTGTAAGTTATGGGCTTGGGTATTTTAGTACATTTGCGTACTAGAATGTAGGGAGGTGGTCACTAATACTATCTGGTAGACAGCCTGTCTGGTAGTTTTGCTTAGGGTTATTGACCAGTGTCCAGTCAAGGATGGATTCTTGTGGGGATTTTTTTGTCAACTGTAGTGGGTTTCTGAATAAGTTGGGAGAACCCATATTTATGTGGTTAGTGGGGCTGTTAGAATTGCAGGCCAGCCAGTCATTATTCAGATCGCCTAGTAGGATTGTTTCATGCGGGAGATTGTCTATAGTCCATTGCAGTATTTCCTCAGTTATAGGAGAGTTATTTCCTGTAAGGATGTAACAGCAGAGAATGTTAATTTTTTTGTTTTGTTAATATATACAGGACAGACACACGGGTTTCAGCATGATTAAATTTAGGTTCAGGGGTATGAAGAGGTTTAAGGTTTAGCGTGATTATAAAGAGAATTGCAACTACACCTCCTTTTCTACCCACTCTATCCAGTCTTAAGATATTATAACCTGGAGGGAGGATTTCTTCATTTTGTGTAGTGGGTTTTAGCCATGTTTCTGTTATGGTCGGTATGTCAGGAGTGTAGTGGGTTATGAATGCGTGCAGGTCAGGTATTTTGTTAGATATACTTGTGTTGATGTCAAGAATTAGTAGATCAGATATCTGTTTAGATTTGAGTGTAGCTGTGAGTGAGAAGCTGTTGGTGGGGGAGCAACAGGACTGATTACTGTTTAACCTTGTTATGAAGAAGAAAAGGTGGTTGCCTTTCCTCCAAGTAAATTTTGCATTTCATCTATTGCATTGCCTTGTACAAGTTCAACAAGGCATGCAGGGCCTATTCGTCCTTCCATAACTACTGCTGCTCTTACAGCCACTTCTGCTTAATGTCTTAATGCAAGCAAATGTGTGCGTGCTTTCAAAAACATTACAGATGTAATGCACAGTCCTAGAGTAAGGCAGGTTTTGGCACTGTTCTTGTAAGGGACACTGTAGCTATCCACTACCTTTTATTACTACTACCACTACTGTTATAACTACCACTACCACCACCACTACAACTACTACTGCTGTTGTTTGACATTCTGCTAATATGTTAATGAGTACTGCAGAAGGTGTTTGTGTTAGATCTGCAGCTGTAGTGAGTACCCTCACAGTTGTACTTCTCCTGTTTTCATTTGGACTTGAATAACCATTGCCCTTTGTTCTGTCCATTCTCCTTCTGAGCTGAATGTAGAAGGTCACCTGGCACATATTATTAAAAATAGTAAGGGATTTTCCCCTGCATACTAGCCAAATTATCCCTAGGCAGCATAAATACTTCCTTAGGTCTCCCCTGAAAGTAAGTTATGTCTTGTTAGACTAACCTGTTCTGAAAAAAGAAAACCAATATAATTGTCCTTTTGTGTAATAGGCTGTTTATAATAGCAGCAATATTGCTGTGCATGTTTTAGTGGCGGCCACGGTGGTGTAGTGGTTAGCATTGTCGCCTCACAGCAAGTGGTTCTCCGGTTCGATCCTTGGCTGGGGGTGCCTTCTGTGTGGAGTCTGCATGTCCTCCCTGTGGTCGCGTGTTTTCTCTGGGTACTCTGGTTTCCTCCCACATCCCAAAGACATGCTGTAGGTGGATTGGACACTCTAAATTGGCCTTAGGTGTGAGTGTGTGTGCCTTCTGTGGAAGGTTGGGCGCCGGGCTGGCAACTCGACACAGTAAAACTCCACTGCCAATCATGAGCGGACAGGTGATCCGCTGTGGCGACTCCTAACTGGGAAAAGAATTGCTGTGCATGTTTTAATTGTTGCATTTTTCTTACTGTTTGCTCCTGACATTGAAATGTAATATGTATGGAGTTATGCACCTGCCTAGTATAGTGTAAACTAGTATTCAGTGCATGCATTTGTCTCGACTAGGTTTATCTGACTAGTGAAGCCCATGCTGAAGCCCGAGTGGAAAAAACTAAAACTGTATGATAACAGCAGCATTAAACAGTGTTAAAAGTGCACATTGAATGAAAAAAAAATACACTTGGTCATAACCTTATAAAGGTATTGCCAGTTAAGATGGCTAACCTCAGTTCTCAGGATACAGATCTGTTTTATATATTTTGGGAAGAAATAATAAATGTGAGGTAATCTGTGTAGCTGATCAAGTTGCTTTTTCAGTGAATCTCGATTCTTATAGTCCATTCCGTCGAATAAAATTGAATTTCTTATTATAAATTGCTCCAGGTTTGTGTGCTCACAGTTGGATATATCTAAGAAAAAGTATGCAAGAGGCAAAACCCCCTGCATTGGGGTGTGCGAACTTGCCCTCTAAATTAAATGTTTTACTAGGTTTGAACCCATGAGCCTGTTTGATTAGTACAGGCTCATAAGGTTAAGGTCCACTGAAATATAACTCTATTATTTAATTGACACTGCAACTTGGATAATATATGAAAAGAAAAATGTAATTAAAAGTTAGCCCATGTAAGATAAAGAAATAACTAAGACTCTGAAAAACCTAGGAAACTGTGCTTGTGAGAGTGGCCCTGTAATTTCCAGTTTTCAGACATGTAACCACTTTTCTTTTTCCTCTTTACTTGCAGGTTTTGACACTACCTTATTTGAATGTTTTAATAACCTCTAATAATACACAGCAGTGCATTCTTAATTTTGTCCTGAATAAGACCTCACCAAATTAAGCATATTCTTTAAACAGGCACAGTGTAAAGCATTAGATATATGGGGTATACCACCTCAGATTTGTAGGATGTGATCTAGTAGCATTGTAGAGCTAGGTAAGCTTGTGGAGGGAGCTTTTGTATGAGGGCTGCTAATAACACTATGATGAAAGACTTGTTTGTTCAAATCAAATGTGTTATTAGTTTATGCCCTAGAGCAAGAAGTGTTTATCCAATGCAACAGGTTTTCAGTAGCATCTTTTTTAGAGGACACTTTACAAGTAGATCTAGTTTAAGTCAAGAAAGATACAAGATTTTGTTTTGTAGTTAAAGCCGTAAGCCATAGCAACATCCTTTAAGTTTATGAAACCCAGAGAAGTTTACTTTAGTAGTAGTAGTAATGTCCGAGTAACCTAAACCAAGGGTATGAAATCGACCAAAGGCTGAAATAGGTAGATGGAAAGTACTGCTTCTTGTGCGGCATCACAAATGAGACACCAGAAGAGGTCAAAGGACAGAATTTTGTGGTTCCCATTTTGTCATGGAATATGTCTTCAATAGGGTGGAAGTATGTTTTTTTTTTTTCTTGTGTGTCTGTTAAATTGCATTTAAAAAGTCTGAACTGGAAAATGTCAACTCGAGAATGGTTGATAAATCAGAGCCCTTGAGCAGGTGTAAAATGAATGATGCACCAATTTTAGATTTGCCAAGAGTTTTACATAGGTGCTTAACCATGAAGATAGTTGTATTACTTCAGCTCTGACTGAAATAGAGAGCTGTATTTGTTCTGTATCTCTTCCTGAAGCTGTGCTTGTTATTGGCTGTTAAATGATATGAGAGAACGGTATCCATAGTTACTTGTAGGTCTCTTGGTACTTGCGTATTATCGCAACCAGATTTTTGCGATAATTACTGTTGCTTCCTGATGTTTACATGTGTTAAAGGTGTGACAATGTCAGAGAAAGGGTTCTCTTTCACAATGAATGTGCTTTTAGGCAGGGTTATCAGTAACAAAGGACAAACTGAATGCTGTTGTTTCAGTATGCACTTTACCGCCAGCATGTCATGTCGCTGGCAGTAAAGTGCATACAGACTTCAACTGTCATGGCTGCTGTCTGACTTACTGCAATTGAGGACTACTTTTTCCCACATAAAAAGGCACAGACACAGGAGTAATGGTTTTGCTCCACTTTCTGTTTTTAACAATTTGTTAACATGGGTTCAGGTTCAAATAAAAAACCTGGTATATTCCATTAACAACAGGAAGAAGCGCATCATCAGACAGAAACACTTTTTCCATACTGTTCTTACTATGTGTAATCGGGAACCCACAATCACCTATCAACATCATCCTCCCTGCATTTTTACAAGCATTACTGTATGTCATTTTCCCATTGCGAAGGTTATTATGCAGTATGGTAACAGTTTTTTAAGAAAGGATTACTTTACGACCCAAAAAATTCCTGTATGTGTTTTCCTTGTTTGAGGGCTTTGTTCCTGACAGTTCAAAAATTCCAGTCATCAGTAAGACAGCATGGGTGACAATTCTAGCCTGCATCTGTAATGCATGCAAAAAGGGAAGAGTATTTCTGAATGTTTTTCTGTTCCTCAAGGTAATCCACAGGTTTTTCAACAGCCAAAAGGAGTCTGCACAACACTTTATAGTGTTTCATGCGCTCGTCTGTTTTCAACTAAGCGAAATTCGCAACCGCAAACATCTGGTTGTGATAATACGCAAGTACCGGTCTCTTTACTTGATCAGTTTTGTCAGTAGGTAGAATCGAGAAATGTCTTTAGGTTCAGTAGATTGTTCTGTGACATGAAAGGCCACAAGAAAGGCCAAATCCCATATTTTGTTGGAGCCTGCATTAGAGGATTCCTATTAGAAATAGAAATATAACTGTTGAAGCTAATAATTTTGCAGCCAGTTGGATGCATTTAGAAGGTGTTTCATCAGAGGCAACTGAGTATGATGGTTTAATTTTAACTAGTAACATCTTAACAACTCCTAATTTCAATCCTTTGCAGATTTGTTCAAGGTTAGGGGCTTATTTTTTAGGGGTTGTTTGAACCAGATCCTAACTTAATAGTCACAGCTGTGTTGTTTATTGGCAAAAAAAAGGTTTGCAGTATTTGACCAGACTTCTACAAAAGTTCATGAATCGCTTGTGTTAAGGTATTGCGGATTTGTATCGTAACACATTTTTAAGAAATCTGTAAATAAACTGGCTAAGTGTTAGCTTAAAATGCAGTTTATTGGAAGCTATTGTTCTGTGTTGGATGTTTACTTATGGTCAAACGGCCAAAATCATTACATGATCTAAAGTTAAAGACCAGAAACCACTTAAAACAAAAATGTGTATTTATAAACCTTTACCTGTTAATGATCGTATGATTGTGTGATTAAAGTTAGACTTGTAAGTGATTATAAACATAACCCATGGGCAGCCTGCCCTGAAACACTGGTATAAGCATTTCTGTAGGAGAGAGAACCCCATGTACCCCCACTGTATGTATACTAATGCTGTAGTTGAGCAACAGTGGAGAGAGGAGAAACTCTTCAAAATGGTGCACAGTGGTCTGACATTCATACCGGTCCTGCACTGGATAAATGTGTCTAATATGACCTGCTGTTATATGATTATTATTATATTATAATATTATTATATGATGAGTTTGTTTGACCATCTGTGTAACAAAGCAAGTTTTGTATTGAACTGATAGGAAGAAAATGGTTTCAGAATAATGCTTACATCTACTACCAGTTGTGAATATCCATGACAGAATCTGCGAAAAAGTATAGTTTTGTGGCTGACATCTTTTAAATCATTAAATGACAACTGCATGCTAAATATACCACAAATGAAATAACTAACTATAGTTTGGAAAACCATAACAATTTTGTAGCAGGGCAGAATCCCCAATGCATATTTTTTTCTTGCTATTTAAAGGGTCTGTCCTCAATTTCCATGCACCTTTGTTTTACATTTTAATTTTATTTCTAGGTATATTCCTGATGTTAAAGTTGCAAGTAGTTTTGAAAAACACTGAAGATTTATAGTATTTCTGTTTCAATGTTTTAGATGTTCTTCATCTCACATTGCTGCAGTCCTTACACTTGGGTAGTCCGCTGTCCTCGGTCGGCCCGAATATCAAAGTATAAGGCTGACGTCGGTCAAGGCGCATTTGACTGACATCAGGACGTCAGGGTACAAATGCGCATGACCGACGTCATATCCTCAGTCTTTTTTGCCGCATGGTCCGATGCAGAAGCAGCGTTGCAAGTGCCGTTCGGCGTTCTGAAATTTTTCGAATTCGGAGTTTCAGACCGAGTCAAAGTTGGCTAAGTACCCGTTGGGAATATTTTAGTTTTTCTTGCCTCAGTGGTTTACGGATGTCAGAAAAAGTGAATAACTGTATTTCTTGTGGGAAACAGATACCGCATAGAGATTATCATACTTTGTGTATTCCTTGTTTAGGGCCTGAGCACGACGTTGTTGTGTGTCGCTCTTGTGCTAGATTCAATAAGCGCACTATAAAGAGAAGGTTAGATTGTGCCAGGTTAGTCTTGAAGCGGTGCAATTATAAAATGCCGTCGGATGCTCCGGCCGCTTCTTCAAGAAGCGCAAGGATAAAGCAGCTAAGCCTAGGCTAGAAGAACCATCACGCGGTTCTTTAGAGGTGTCGGTGGAGCCGGTGGTTCCGCCGGAGGTTTCTTTGGAGTCCCAGGGAGAGACTTTGTTATTGCAGGATGTGGCCTCTCAGGAGGCAGGTCAGGCTGAAGGGGCTTCTCAGGTTACTGTACTCCCCTCCCTTCCTAGGGTGGTTAGGCCCTCTCCTTCTGTTTCCAAGGCTTCTCCCAGAGGCAGGCTAGGTTTAGCTTCAGTTGGTGTCACCCCTAGTTCTTCAGGAACTGTGCCCAAGAAGCATATGCTTAAAATGGCAGAAGATTTGATTACTTTGATTAGAGGTTCTTTGCCCCCTCCTGATAAGAGACCTAGGGTGGAACCTGAGCTAGGGAGTTTTGAGCAGGCTTCGGATGTTTCAGAGTCTTCGGCTGAAGACTTGCAGGAGTATTCTCCCTATTCTGATTCTGATGTGGATGATTCTTCTCCTTCTGCTTCTCCTCCTGAGGATTTTTCTTTTTCAGAGACCCTTCATTCCATGAGGGAGCATTTTAAGTGGGAAGGTCAGGACTTCTCTGATTCCAGGAAAAGGCTTAGGGAATTTTGTTTTACCCCAGCATAGGCCTTTGGCTATACCTCCTGTTCTGGATGTGGTGGAAGATGTTTTTGCAGAGGCTTCTCTTAATCCTGATTCTTTGCCTCCTGCTCCTGTTAAACCGGATAGGTATTACAGGGTGCCTGAAGCTCATAAGTATCTTTTAAGAGTCCTAGGGCAGACCCAGAAACTGTTAGTCAGGGGCCTAAAGGTGTTAAGGCTTCTGTTGTCAAAAATCCGGTTCCTCCAGATAAAGAGGCCAGGGCTTTGGATAGATGGGGAAAGAAAGTTTATACTTCTTCCACCCTAGCTATGAGGGCTTTGAATTGCCAGTTTCACATGTTGAAATACCAAAACTATCTCCTTTCACAATTGAAGTCTAAGGTAGATGCTCTGGCGGAAGGTATTGAGTGTAAAGAGTTACAAGATTTAGTACATGTTTCTGAACAGGTGGGTAAGCATTCTTTGCAATGTGGTTTTGATGCTGTACAGGCCTCGTCTAGGGTGGCTGCCACTGGGTCAGTTCTTCGCAGGCACGCCTGGCTGAGGGATCAGAATTTATCTGACCATGTTAAGACAAGGATTTTAGATGCTCCTTTACAATCTGATGTGTTGTTTGGTTCTCCTGTTGAGGCAGTCTTAAAGAAAATGGAAGACAAGGCTAAGTCTATGCAGACTGTTAAAGATTTTTTGCAGGTTCAGCCTCCCAAGTTTAGTAGAAATTGGCCTACCAAGGGGTGGACGTATCCTTCTTATGATTCCCAGTCTAGGGGTAGGTCTAGGCGTGGTAGGGGCAGAGCTCAGGGCTCTTTCAGGCCTAGAACAAGGAGTTCACCTGCACAGTCTTCGGGTGAGGGCAGGGGTCAGTCCTTTCGTAAACGGACCCAATGACCTACCTTTTCAGCTGCCAGAGCCTTCTCGTCTGGCAGCACCTTTGGGAGGAAGGTTGGCACTTTTCAAGGAAAATTGGAGTTTGATTACCCAAGACAGATGGGTATTGGATATCATACACCACGGTTACAGGTTTTATTTCCATACCTTGCCTCCTTTCAAAGGCATGCCAGACGTTCCTCCTCAACAAAGAATAGAGGCTCACAAACAAATTTCTCTGTTACTTCAAATAGGGGCCTTACAGCCGGTCCCTATGCCAGAAGTGGGCCTAGGATTTTATTCTCACCTGTTCCTAGTACCAAAGAAAGGGAACACGTGGAGACCAATTTTGGATTTATCTACCCTCAACACTTATCTGGACATTCCCAAGTTCAAAATGTTGACGTTACAACAGCTTTTACCTCTGCTGGGCAAAGATCATTGGATGGTAACTTTGGATCTCAAGGAGGCTTACCTTCATGTTCCTATCAGACTGAGTTGCAGGAAGTATCTGCGTTTTCGGGCTGGGACTTCTCATTATCAGTTCTCTGCATTGCCCTTTGGCTTATCTACTGCGCCCAGAGTGTTCACGAAAGTTCTGGCTCCAGTGATAGCTTTCCTCAGGCTAAAAGGAATGCAGATCTATCCTTATTTGGACGATTGCCTGATTCTGGCTCAAGGAAGGGACGAGCTTCTTCATCATTTGGAATATGTGATAGCAGTGCTAAGATGCCTGGGGTATTCTGTGAACGAAATAAAGTCCAGTCTAGTACCCTCTCAGGACATGTGCTTTCTGGGTGTAAGACTGAATACAGCATCCCAGATGGCCTTTTGACCCCGGACAAACAAAAGAATCTTTCCCTTTACTTTCATCAATTGTCTCATCAGTCCAGGCTGACTGCAAGGACAGTCCTTCAAGCCTTGGGGTTCATGGCATCTTGTATTCTGGTGCTTCCCAATGCCAAACTGCATATGAGGAAGTTACAATGGTATCTCAAAATGTATGGACACAGCACTGCCAGGATCTGGACACTGTCATTCAAATAATACCTTGCATTCAAAAGGAATTGTTGTGGTGGGCTCAGGAATGTCACCTAAACAAGGGACTCTCTGTGACCCGGCCAGAGGCGAGTCAGATTCTAACGACAGATGCCTCAGACAAAGCTTGGGAGCTCATCTGAATGGAAAGTGGATACAAGACAAGTGGCCTGCCAGACTACAACATCTACATATCAACTTGAAGGAGATGTTAGCAGTCCAGTTTGCATTAATAGCTTTCAAGGATTTACTTCTTCCAGGGCAGGTGTTGATTCTAACAGACAACACAACTGTCATGTGGTACATCAACAAGCAAGGGGGAACACATTCTTATCCTCTATGCAGGCAAGCAATGATTTTGTGGGAGACTGCTCTCAGTTTACAGCTAAATCTTCAGGCAAGGTTTCTGCCGGGAGCACAGAACTCCTTAGCAGATATGTTGAGCAGACGAATTATGGATCCCCACGAGTGGAAATTGGATCCTCATATATTTCAGGAATTGACAGTGTCATGGGGAACTCCAGACATAGATCTGTTCGCTTCTCCACTAAACCACCAGCTGCCAAAGTTTTGCACGAAAAGGTTTCATCCCACAGCTTGGAAAGTGGATGCTCTTTCTTTCAATTGGAGCAATCTTCATGTGTATGCCTTTCCACCTCTGCCTCTCCTCCCAAAGGTACTACTAAAGGCCAGACAGGACAAGCCAAGGATGATTTTGATAGCTCCAGATTGGCCTTGACAGCATTGGTACCCATTACTGAGAAGCCTGGTACGGGAGCCTCCATGGCCTTTGCCTTCGATTCCACACCTGTTGTCTCAGGAGGACAGTCATTTGCTCAATGTCAAGCTTCACTCTCTTCACCTAACAGCCTGTCATATTCTGTTTTGAACCATAGTGGGTCTCAACTTCCACAGCAAGTTTTGAATGTTATTTTGGAAGCTAGAAGGCCTAGTACAAGGAAAGTGTACGCAGATAAATGGAAGAGATTTTTATTTTGGAGTGCAGCAAAGGATTTTGATGTTTCTGAGCCTAATTTAAGTGTGGCTCTTCAATATCTTACTGAGTTACTGGACAAAGGTTTGTCCTTCTCTTCTATTAAGGTTCATGCTGCAGCAATTTCGCTCACTATGATTGTGACCCACCATTGTTTTCTCATCCTTTGTTCAAGCAATTTCTCAGAGGGGCAAAGAATATAAGACCCCACGTAGAGCTCCTACTCCTGCTTGGGATCTCAATTTTGTGTTGGAGAAACTCACTCTACAACCTTTTGAGCCTGCAGCTACTACCGAGTTGAAATATTTATCATGGAAGACTGCTTTTTGTTGGCCATTACCTCTGCAAGAAGGGTTTCTGAGTTGCAGGCCCTTATGGCGGTTGAGCCTTTCTTAATTTTCCATAAGGATAGGGTATCTTTACGTACTAATCCTTCCTTTATGCCTAAAGTGGTTTCTAGTGTGGCTTTAAACCAAACTATTCATTTGCCTACTTTTTATGCAAATCCCCAAAATAAAGGGGAAAAGATTTTGCACACTTTAGATGTACACAGGCAGTTGCGATATTATTTGGACAGAACTAAAGGGTTCAGGCAGTCTCAGCAGTTATTTGTTTCTTTTGCTTTGAGTTCTCAGGGCAAGCCTGTGTCAAAACAAACTATTTCTAAGTGGATTGGGTTTTGCATTGCTTTCTGTTATTCCCATCATGGCAAGGAGATTCCAGCTGGGATTAGGCCTCATTCCACTAGGGCTACTGCCACTTGACAGCTTTTGAGGGGTGGCAACTAAGGATATTTTGGAGGCAGCTACTTGGAGTTCAGTGCATACTTTCTCTAGGCATTATCACCTTCCACTTTATTCTAAATCTAGGGCTGGTTTTGCCACTGCTATTTTGCAGGGCATTTTGGCAGCTCCTGCTTCCTTATAGTTTGGCCATCCTCCCTTACCTCTGCTTTGGGATTCTACCCAAGTGTAAGGACTGCAGCAATGTGAGATGAAGAACATAGTACAGTTTTGTACCTACCATAAATGTAGATGTTCAAGATCCACATTGCTGCAGTCCAATTACCCTCCCTCCTTCCCCTCTGTAGTTAGAGGCGGTTGTGTGGGTTGGGTTGTCAATATGATGTATATTGTATATATTGTACATATTTTTAGTGCAAGGGTGGTTGGTTGGTTGTTTGCTGTCTTTTGGTTTTGACCTTTCTTTTTAGGGTCTTCTGACATCTGGGGCAAGAAAAGACTGAGGATATGACGTCGGTCATGCGCATTTGTACCCTGACGTCCTGATGTCAGTCAAATGCGCCTTGACCGACGTCAGCCTTATACTTTGATATTCGGGCCGACCGAGGACAGCGGACTACCCAAGTGTAAGGACTGCAGCAATGTGGATCTTCGAACATCTACATTTATGGTAGGTACAAAACTGTACTTTTTACTGAGTACTCTGTTTTTCTCTATGTTGTCTCCCATAAAAAGATGCCATGGTTTGTATTCTGAGTGATCAACTTCTTTCTAAAAGCAGCTGCTTACATTATGATTTCATTAGTGTAACATCACTTATGTGAGCTGTTTCAGCTGCAGTACCTGGTTGGTAACTTGTCTTGATAGAATGTAAAAGTGTCCTATTGCTGCATTTAGCACAGAAATACAGTAGTTCATGCACTAATTTAGGTATTGATGCATTATGGGTTTTGTCTTTCTTGATGTCATAGCAAAAGTTTTTCAGCTCTAAGAAAGAGGGAGATGGTATTCTTTATCAAGAAAAGAAACCACACAAATAATACACTTTTGCATCAAAAACTATATAACTTGGTGTTGTGTATGGTACAGAGTTTGTATCCAACTCCAAGGTTTCTTGTCACAATAAGCTTGTAAAAAGTGCAGAGAAGCTTTTATTCTTAGTCAGAGGTTGCACACCCTTGTAGATTAGTACTAGATTTCTTTGCACAGTGTGAATTCTTTTCTAATAGGTTGTGCAGCTTCATTGTGAGTAAGCAGCTGATAAGAGGAGGCTTACTTCTGCATTTGCAGGTTTCTGTATATTCACTGTACAATAAACAACCACTTTGACTAGTAAGTAGCTAAATTATCTGGTATTTTCCTGCCTGAAGTCAGATAAGCTCCGGATTTCTTTCTCTCTTTTTGGCAGTGTTGCTACAAACAGTCCAGATGGTCCAGATCTTCTGAATGTTATGTTCAAACATAAACTATTAGGATATACGGGTTGTTGGTTTGGGCATCAGCTTTCTCAGTAAAGATTCATACTCCCAAACCAGCCAAGCATATTTGTCACCGTTTATACTGTGATTCTAATGATTAGGAGGTAATTGGAAAAATTGAAATTGAGCTAAGTGAATCTTAGATGTAGATGATTTTCTCTATTGAAGTGACACCCTGAGCCCATTTGCAAAAAATGGAAAAAAGGGGTTGCAGAAATTTGGAGAATGCCGATGCATAGTTGTGTACTAAGAAAAATTCAAATGTGCCATTCCTATACCTCTGTTATTCATTTGCTACCAGATGAACCTTTGAGTCCTTCCATTTCACTGTTGCAGTATTCATTACACTTGGGATCCCCTACCAAGGGCAGCCCAACATTCAGCCAGTATACCAAAGTCTTTAGGTTGCTTTAAGTTATGCTGTACATCACGAGTATGCTCTTCACATAGTGTAGGGCGTAAAGGTGACGTCTGGACATACCATCCTCAGAACTTCTTTGCCTCCAGTCCGAATGCCTGTCTGAGAGCTCGTTCCGTTGCTGGTTCACCAGGCTATTACAGGTAAGTGCCCTGTTGGTGTTTTTGTTGTCTTCCCTTTCTTTCTTTATTTGCATTTGTTTACCGGGATAGTCCACCAGGCCTAAAGTGCCCGTTTTCAGTGGAGTCCCGGGGAGAAAAGCTCCACATATAAAACAGTGTACAAACTATACAAAATATAATACAGATATCTAGTACATGATTATAGCAGATTAGAAGTATAGCCAAATATATCAAACAATACACAAAGGTTACAATTAGGACATTTCTTTTTCTTTCTTTTCCTGTATTGTTGCTTGTGGGCTTTCATGTCATCCAAGAAAGGTGTATGCCAGTGTGAGACAGATTCCCCATAAAGACCATCACAAACAGTGTCTGTTTTGCCTTGGTGCTTCATACGACCATATGTCATGTTCTATCTGTCAGGCCTTTGTTCCCAAGATCTTTCATAGTAGGCTTTCTTCTTTGGCACTTTATATTGAGAATCATCGTCTTAAGCTTCTTGCTATGGACATGAGGGAGGGAACTTCCCACTCCGAGGGACAACAGTCTGTGAAGAAAGTGGCCAAGAAATCTTGGCTGGAATCTTCTGCTGTACAGCCCCCGTTGGATGAGTCTCCCACGGTGAAAGATAGCCCAGAGTTTTGCCTGGCTTCGTTGTTGGATTCTTCTGTCATGACCATGTTAGAGGCTGGCGGGGATCTGACCTTAGGCATGTTCAAGGAGGCATTGCAGACAACCGCTTTGGATGTTCAGGGGGAACTGCGGCTGTTTAACTCTGAGGAGCCTAGGGATGTTCCTTAAATATTAGTCAGAGAAGTTGTTCTATTAGCATTATTGAATGCGTCTGGGGTCAGAGCCTTCTAAATTTTATAAGGTGGACACCCCATTAAAGAAAAAGCAGAAAACTAAACATATTTCCCCAGTGCCTAAGGATCCACAGAGTGAATAACAGTCCCTTACTCAGAGGTTGTTTAGTGCTTTGATGGCTTTACAACCTCCTCAGGGAGTTTCTGTTCCACTCCCCTTGATCTTCTACTCCCCCAAGAGAACAGGATTCCTGTGAAGAGGAGGCAGATTCAGATGAGGAATCCCTTGCTTACTTCTCCTAGATTCCCTCTCCTTCAGATCATGGATAGGAGGCAGAGGAATCTACCAGTCGTGGTACTCCCCTTGAAGAGATTTCTTTTGGGGACACTGTGAATAGAATGATGGAGTTTTTTTTAAATGGGATTGTGCTCAGGTTTCTGAGATGCAAAAAATATATTATAAGCTACTGCAGATGGATTCTCCTAGACCTTCTGCTGTCCCTCCTGTTTTGGCTGCTTTGTTGGATGCCTCTTCTAATGCCTCTAAGGCTCCAGCTTCTCAGCCCCTTGCCCCCAAGAAACCTGATAGGGTGCCTGAATACTGTAAATTCTTGTACAAGTGTCCTCCTGCTGACTTGTCAGTGGTGTCTGTAGCTTCTGAAAAGCCATCTCAATTCCTTTCTTCTCTTAAAGTTACTGCCTTCTGATAAAGATAGCAGAACCTTGGAAAAGCTAAGAAAGAAGGTCTATACCTCTGCTACCTTAGCCTTTAGGCTGTTAATTGTCAGACCCATATGTCCAGGTACTTGTTGGCTCTGCTTTCTCAGGCCTGTCAGGTGATTTCTGATCTTCTGCCCTTTTTCTTGTTAGGGACTTCCTCCCAGGAGGCTCGTCATTCCATTAAGTGTAGTTATGATGCAGCAGATGCTTCCTCTAGGGTTGCTGCTTTTGGGTCATTGATGAGGTATTCTTGGCTTCGGCTTCAGCCTTTGTCTGATATTAAGGCTAATTGATGGATACCACTCTAGATAATAAACTGTTTGGCAAAGCTGCTGCTGCTTTAAGTCTCTTCAGGATAAGGGCAAGGCTCTCCTGGAACGTAAACATGCATTTTTCTCCTTTGCCTAAATTTCAGAGAAATTACCCCAGTAAGCCAGCCTTTGTTCACAAGTAATCTCACCCTCCTATGGGTAAAATGGATGGCAAGCGGGCTTCTCCTGCAAAGGCTACTCAGACTTCTGTGTCTCAGAAGTCTCCTTTTAATGATAAACCAGGTGCTGTCTGTGTGTCCTATTCTCAAATACTTTGCACTTTCTGTTTGCCTCTGTCTTCCTGTTTGGCTAAAGATTACTTTGGATTCCTGTGTTCTATCCATTATCCACCTGGTGTATTTCATGGTCTGGAAATCTCTTCCACCTTTTGTGGGAATTCTTCAGCCCCCTCAGGAACAGCTGTCCTTCTTCTTTCCAGGTGTGCTTGGAGATATTTTGACTCTGGATACTATTCAAAGGGTACCTCTGTCCCAAAGGGGGAGGGGTTTTACTACAGGATGTTTTTTAGTGCCCAGGAAGGAAGGTACCTGGAGACGAATTCTAGACCCCTCTTTTCTAAACACATTTCTGAAGGTGCCCTCTTTGTTTTGTTTTTTAAATGTTGTCTCTTCATAGTTTGTTCCTTATTTTGCTTCCTTAGGCTTATATGGTGCCTCTGGATCTCAAGGATGCTTATCTCCATACCCCTATTCATCCCCTTTTCAGGAAGTTTTTACATTTCTCTGTTGCTTCCTGGCATGTTCAGTTATCTGCTTTGTCCTTCAGCCTTTCTACTGCCCCAATGGTATTCACCAAATGTCTCCCTCTTGTCATTGTGTTTTGCAGGCTTCAGGGATCCAAGTCTTTCCTTACGTGGATGAACTCCTGTTTCAGGAATCTCTCCATCTTCATTTTGCCATTTCCCTTCTACAAATCCTGGGGTTTACAGTAAACTTCAAAAAGTCTTGTCT